>NC_061119.1:34560707-34726137 GCF_002878395.1 Capsicum annuum | reverse complement strand
CCTATACCTAACCTTAGAACTCCACACTGACCAACATACGACCACTCATGCCTAACTCGTATCCTATCATACGAGAAGTACACTACAACCTGTACCTTATTCAGAATCCACTAGGCTTAACTTAGGGCATCACACAATCTAGCAAAATACACCTCGTACCCTATCGTACGACCAGTAATATATGTTCTAATACCTTTGATAGAATGCAACCAAAACTCGTTAACTAATATACGAGAAGAGGGACCCTAAACTATATCTTAGCATACCATAAGTATGCTCAAACCGTATGTTTTCGAAAAACTAAAACTCAGGAAATTTTCCATGGGCCAAAGTTTGGGGTGTTTCAAATATGCAACCAAGCCCCATATGGGATGCATTACAGTTGACCACAAACCAATCCGGGCCTTCAAGCAAGGTCAAAACTAGAGCTGAAGTTAGCTTATCCTTTAGCTTTTCGAAACTACCCTCACAAGCACCAGACCATAGGAACTTTACCTTCTTCTGAGTCAACTTAGTCAATGGAACAAAAATAAAAGAAAAACACTCAAAAAATATCGTAATACCCCAAATATTTCTAGCTCGATCCAGCCCTTAGTATGTACTTGAAGCACTTAGAACCTGAAAATAAAGCTAAGAGTTGAGGGAATTAGTCATTTTGACTCCCTTTAAACTTCAAAGATTTTTAACTTGACTTTCCGGGATCCAAGACAATGATTTTGAGTTAAATTATATTTAGGTGTGAAAATAGCATGTCTCGGGTAAGTTTCAAAATTTTTGGACGAGGGTTAGATCATATTTGGAATTGTAGAGTAGTATCTCATCGTGATTAGGCCACGTCGAGATGAGCATAGAGGTAGGAAGGCAACTGCATTATGGTGGAGGCCTTTTCGGTATTTTTCAAGAATACAAAGGGTCATCGCGATTGCACCGCATCACGGTGATGCCCAATCAGCAATGGCTCTTTTTTCCAGTGATTCACTGCGATTCCACCATGTCACAGTGGGTATCATGATGACCCACTCACTGCATCATGATGAAGCCAAAATTGGCAACCTAGTTACAGAATTTAAATCCCAAGGGCAGTTTAATCTTTTGCCCATATCCCTAAACTGTGAAAACAGATGATTAAGTGTATTATTGAGCAAAATATACTCATTATTCATTATATCCTTCTCAAAGAAAATCCTAGGCTTCAACATTCAACTTCAAGAATCCCCAAATTCCACCATTGTTGTTCCAAAATAGCTCAAAATTCAAGATTTCCAATTCAAGTTATTCAAGAGATAATCTTCAAAAGCACTAATAGGAACTCAAATTTCAAGCTTCTTCATCTACTCATCGATTAAGATATATGGGGTTTTGAACAAGGATAAATCTTTCATCGTTGTGCCCAAAACTAGCTTTAATTAAAAATTCACATGATTTTACATGAATTTCAATTTAGGGTCCATACCAATTTATTGTTAATTAAGGATTTTAAGATTTCAAGTGATTTGGATGTTGAATTTCATGTCTACTTTCTTAAATTCATGTGTGTGACTATAATCTCCAGATTTTGAGTTGAATTATGAGTATTTTCATTATGAAACATGAACTTTATAATGATTTGACATGAAATTGATGCATGGGTTACCAAGCCCTAGTTGAATATTTCTATTTCAAGAATGATTATGATTTTAAGCATACCATGATATGTTTATAGACAACTTTAAATAAAGATCTGATCTTTTGATCTTTAGCTAAGATATGGAATCCACTTTACAACTTAAATTTAGTTTTGAATGAACAGATGCACAATTAGCTTTCAGTATGAAACATTATGACTTTTAAAAGTAGATTTACTACAGAATGAGCATACATATTAAAGGGAGTAGTATTTAGCATCGAGTGGAAAGTATGGTTTTATCACATCCTACTATCCTAGAATTACGAGCTAATGTAGATAGAGATTTAGTAATCTCATTTCTATATTGATGACAGTTACAGATATGATAACTTAGCTCAGGTTATACTCCTTGGTAATAGTATGCCACCTCTCCCCAATGTGAGGTTTTCCCCTTAAGGGAACAAGACGTTGGACTCCATGACAGCTCACGTGGTTTATGTTAGTTAGAAGAACCTCCATAATATAAAAGCTTTTACTAGAATTTCCTGCAGTTCAACAGGAAAGAATGACATATAGCAGTTCAATTATTAGACTTGAAATGTGATGGCTCACTAGTTTTATACAGTATGTTTTATTGTTCATGATCTATGATTTTCAACTTTTAGTTATTCCAGTCATGTGAGTCATTACATATAGCATGCATATTCTATGAATTTTGATCACATCGAGATATTACTTTTACTTATTCATTCATCCCCACATGCTTAGTACATCCTCAAAGTACTGATCCACATATATGTGTATGTTCTACATTATTTAATAATGTAGGTTGAGGTTCTTAGTCTCAACAACGTGAGTGATTTTGGGCATCTCTATCTATACCCCAAAAGTTGGTGAGTCCTTATGGTTCAAGGGCCCATTTATCTAGATTTCCATCTTTCACAGTATTTGATTAGTTATTTTCAGTTTAGTATGAGTCAGTTGGGGGGTTTGTCCCAATGGCTCTTTAGTTTCTTAGTAGTAGAGGCTTGCCGGACTACTAGCTATTATTCAGACTTTCACTAATAGTTGTTCAGACAGTATATTCAGTTTATTTTTGTTCAATTTTGGATATAATCCAGCATTTTTACTTGATTCATTTACCTTGAAATGAGTTCCAAATCTAGTAGCAGGCTTACAGGGTTATCTTCAGGGTACTCATAGTCTTGAGCACCGTGTGATATCTTGGGACCCATTTTTGGGGTGTTATGAACTTGGCATCCAAGCCTAAGGTTTACAGAGTCCTAGGGATTTAGATAAGCCATGTTACATAGAGTCTTGATCATGGATGTAAAGCATACCACATTTATGAGCAAGAGGCTACGAGGCTTTCTAGGAAATCATCTTTTTTATTTCATAATCCATTGTACTTACATCTATCTCTATCTGCTTTTAACTCATGGTATTTTATGACGAAATATTCCTCCTTACAGAGCTAATTCCCATAGAAATGATAACCAGCCACCCCAGTATATTGATCCTTTGAATAAGAATGTGTCTCATGCATAATTTCAGTCTGTCTTTCAGGCATTTGCCTAAGCTGTGACTGCTAATGTTTAGGCCAACCATCAGGCTGTAGTCCCATATTAGTAAAGGGTGATTTAGTTGCAGCCAAACATTGTGACTTCATGAGAATGAATCCATCCAAATTTTTTAGGTCAATGGTATGTGAGGACACACAGTTGTATCTTGATACGATGAAAAATATCACCCAAGTTATGTATGTTACTGAATAGGGGAGAGTGGAATTGGCTTCTAATAGGCTGAAGGATGTTGCTTATGATTGGGTTATTATATGGAAGAAAGGCAAGGGTGAGAATGCAGTTCCTCTGACTTGGAAGGTATTTTAGGATGCATTTCTAGATATGTTCTTTTCGCATGAGTTGTAGTAAGCAAATATTGAGGAGTTCATGAACCTGAGGCAGGGCTCAATGACAGTGCAGGAGTACTGCCTTAAGTTCAACCAGTTGTCTAAGTATGCTTTAGATTTGATGGCTGACACTAGATCTAGTATGAGTCAGTTTATAATAGGAGTGTCTGTATTGGTAGTTAAAAAGTGTAGGACTACCATGCTTTTTGGAGATATGGATCTTACAAGATTGATGACTCATGCCCAATAGATAAAGGCAGAAAAGTTGAAGGGAAGAGATAGAGGAAATAAGAAGGATAGAACTGGCAGTTTGAGTATAGTCAATCAAGATTTGTAGGAGGAAATCATTCACAGTTTAAGAGTTGTCCGCCTCTACCAGCACCATCTTTAGCTAGTGCTCCCACACCCAAAACTAAGAAGGGGCAGTGGGGTAGGACTTTGATGTCTAGATCTTATAATAGTGTGGATGGAAGGCCTAGCTATCCAATATGTGCTAGATATGGAAAAAATCATCCTGGTGAGTGCTTGTTGGGACAGAAAAGTTGTTTTGGATATGGTCAGTTAGGCCATGGTATCAAGGAATACCCGTATGCTAAACAAGAAAGCTGGAATATTTGTCCCCATACTTAGGCTACTAGTGCACCAACTCTTGCAGCTTGCCCAGTCTCTCCTCAGGGCGCATCATCCAATATCAGTGGTGGTCAGTGCCAGAATTAGTTCGATGATTTACCATCCCGCCAGAAGTAGGAGAGCTCTCTAGATATTATTAGTGGTATGCTTCATGTCTTTTATTTTGATGTTTATGTTCTGTTAGACCCAGGGTCAAATTTCTATTATGTGACTCCATTAGTTGTGGTAAATTTTGGGATAGATCCTGAAAAACTTTCTAAGCCCTTCTCTGTGTCCACTCCAGTAGGTGAGTCAGTTGTTGCCAAATAGATCTATAGAAAGTGTCCCATTTCAGTCCTTCATAAGATCATGTTAGCAAATTTAATAGAATTAAACATGATTAAATTTGACCTTATTCTTGGTATGGATTGGCTTTATTCCTATTATGCATCTATAGATTGTCGCACCCGAGTGGTGAAGTTTCAGTTTCCTGATGAGCTAGTCTTCGAGTGGAATGGTAATACAATGTCTCTTAAGAGTCATTTTATATCTTATCTTAAATCTAGAAAGTTGATATTAAAAGGGTGTATCTATCATCTAGTTTGAGTCGACGCTAAGTCTGAGTCTCCAACCGTGTAGTCAGTCCGGGTAGTAAAATAAGTTTTCGAAAATTTTCCCTGAAGAGTTGCCAGGGGTACCTCCCAAAAGGGACATAGAATTAGGAATTGGTCTTTTTCCTGATACTCAACCCATGTCTATTCCTCCATATCGTATGGATCCTACTGAGCTTAAAGAGTTGAAAGTGCAACTGAAGACCTCTTAGATAAGGATTTCATAAGGCCCCGTATTTCTCCATGGGGCGCTCCCATCCTATTCATGCATAAGAAAGATGGATCTCTACGAATATGCATTGACTATCGTCAGCTGAATAAAGTCAATTAAAAATAGATATCCTCTCCCCAGAATTGATGACTTATTTGATCAACTCCAAGGTGCAAGTTATTTTTCTAAGATAGACCTTAGATTTAGCTATCATCAACTTAGAGTCAGGGAATGTGATATCCAGAAGACTGCTTTCAGAACTAGTTATGGTCATTTGGAATTCCTAGTCATGTATTTCGGGCTAACAAATGCCCCAACAATCTTTATGGACTTGATGAATTGTTTGTTCAAATAGTACCTAGACATGTTTGTCATAGTCTTTATTGATGATATCCTTGTCTAGTCTCATAGTGAGGATGATCATGCAGACTATCTTATAATTATGATGCAAACTCTTAGAGATCACTTGTTCGCCAAATTCAACAAGTGTGAATTTTGGCTAAGGTTAGTAGTTTTCCTCAGTCATATTATTTTCGGTGATGTCTTTAGAGTTGATCCCCAATAGACTAAAGCCATAAAAAACTAGCCTAGACCTATTTCTCCATCAGACATTAGAAGTTTCTTGGGTTTATCTGGCTATTATAGATGGTTTGTTAAGGGGTTTTCATCTATTGAATCTCCCATGACCAGATTGACTCAGAAGAATGTTAAGCTTCAGTGGTCAGATTCTTATGAGAAGAGTTTTCAGGAGTTAAAGACTCGACTCACTTCAACACTATTCTTAGCATTACCTGATAGTACCAATGGGTTCGTTGTCTATTCTGATGCCTCTAAAGTTTGTTTGGGTTGTGTTTTGATTCAAAGAGATAAGGTCATAGCCTATGCCTGAAGACAGCTTAAGCCTCATGAAATGAACTATCCTACTCATGATCTTGAGTTACCTATTTTTATATTTTCTTTAAATATATAGAGGTATTATCTTTATGGGATGCATGTTGATATGTTTACGAACCACAAAAGTTTACAGTATGTATTTACGCAGAGAGAGTTGAATCTCCATAAAAGAAGGTGGTTAGAATTGTTGAAAGATTATGACATGAGTGTTTTGTGTTATCTGAGCATGGCCAATATTGTAGCAGACGCCCATAGTAGACTATCTATGGGTAGTATTGATCATGTAGAGAGTGATAAGAAGGAGTTAGTTTGGGAAGTTCATTGATTGGATAGATTGGGTGTTCATTTTGTTTATTCGGCTGAGGGTAGCATTTGGGAGTAGAGTAGTGCAGAATCTTCCTTCATTTTTGAGGTAAAGGAGAAACAAGATCAGGACCCCATCCTAGTTAAGTTGAAGGAGTCCGTTAGAGACCAGAAGGTAGAGGTTTTCTCCCAAGGAGGAGATGGCACGTTGAGATACCAGAGTAGATTATGTGTGTCGTGCGTTAATGATTTGAGATAATGGATTATGGCTGAAGCGCTTGGTGCACATTACTCTATTTACCCTGGTGCTACAAAGATGTATCGATATTTGCAGGAAATCTATTGGTGGAGTAGTATAAAGAAAGATATTGTAGAGTTTGTAGCTAAGTGTTCAGTTTGTCAATAGGTTAAGGTAGAGCACTAAAGGCCTGGTGGTACTTTGCAAGAGTTTAGTATTCCCACTTGGAAGTGGGAATAGGTGAACTTGTATTTTGTGATAGGGTTACCTCATTCGCATCACTAGCATGATTCTATTTGGGTTATTGTAGACAGGTTGACCAAGTCATCCTATTTCCTGCTAGTTTATACATCCTACACAGCTGAAGATTATGCTAAGTTGTATATTAGAAAGTTTGTCAGATTGCATAGAGTTCCTTCATCTATTATTTCATATAGAGGTGCTCAGTTTACCTCTCACTTTTGGAAAGACTTTCAGAAGGGTCTTGGTACCCAAGTTCACCTTAGTTAAGTTTTTCATCCTCAGATAGGTGGTAAGGCAGAAAGGACCATTCAGACTCTAAAAAATATATTAAGGGCATGTGTGCTTGATTTCAAGGGTAAATGGGATGAACGTTTGTCGTTATTGAGTTCACCTACTGTAATAATTATCATGCTAGCATTCAGATGGCCCCGTTTGAGGCTCTCTATGGCAGGAGATGTAGATCACCTATTAGTTGGTTTGAAGTGGGTGAGACCGCATTTGATAAGGCTAGATGTGGTGTTAGAAGTTTTGGAGAAAGTCTAGTTGATTATAGAGAGGTTGAAAACAGCTTAGAGTTGTCAGAAATTATATACAGATGTGAGGAGAAAAGATATAGAGTTTGATGTTTATGATTTAGTTTATTTGAAAGTTTCACCCATGAAAGGAGTAAAGAGATTTGGCAAAAAGGGGAAGCTTAGTCCCCGCTGTGCTGGGCCCTACAGATATTGAGCCCTGTTGGGAAGGTGGCATATGATCTTGAGTTGCCTAAAGATTTTTCCTCCGTTCATTCAGCGTTACATGTGTCCTTGTTAAAGAAGTAGATTGGTGATCCAGCGGTTGTAGTACCCTTAGAAAACACAGATATTCATGATAGCCTCTCTTATGAAGAGATTCCAGTTGAGATCCTTGATCGCCAGATTCGTAGACTAAGGAACAAAGAAGCTCCCTTGGTCAAAGTTCTTTGGCAGAATCAATCTGTTGAGAGAGTCACTTAGGAAGCGGAAGCAGACATGCGAACCAAGTACCCTTATCTTTTCGCTGCAGATTCAAATTCAGTTCAAGGTAACAAGTGTCCCCAGATCATCTCTTTTTCATTCCAAGTTTCAGATTTATATAGCCATTAGCTTGATAATTCTTTCACTTGCAAATCAGTTTAGTCATGCTTTCAGTTGTGCATGCTAGATATAGCCTCAGTTTTTTAGTATCTCAGCTTCATTAGTATCATTCAAAGATGATTATTCCCAAGGGGGATACTGTAATACCCCAAATATTCTAGCTCGGCCCAGCCCTTAGTACGTACTTAAAGCACTTAGAACTTGAAAATAAAGCTAAGAGTTGAGGGACATAGTCATTTTGACTCCCTTTAAACTACAGAGATTTTTAAGTTGACCTTCCAAGCTCTGAGATAATGACTTTTGAGTTAAATTATATTAAGGAGTGAAAATAGCATGTCTCGAGTAAGTTTTGAAATTTTTCCACAAGGGTTGGATAATATTTGGAATTGCAGGATAGTAGCTCACTGCGATTAGGCCGCATCACAATGAGTATAGCGGTAGGAAGTCCACCGTGTCGCGGTGGAGGCTATTTCAGCATTTGTCAAAGGATCTAGAGGGTCACCGCAATTGCACCGCATTGCGGTGATTCCCAAATTACAAATGGCCCTTTTCTAATGAGTCACCATGATTCCATTACGTCATGGTGGGTATCGCAATGACCCACTCTCAGCATCACGGTAAAGCCTCAATCGGCAACCCAATTATGAATTTTAAATGCCAAGGGCAGTTTAGTCTTTTGCCCATATCTCCAAACCATTAAAAAAAGATGATTAAGTGTATTATTGAGCAAAATATGCTTATTATTCATCAAATCCTTCTCAAAGAAAAACCTTGGCTTCAATATTCAACTTTGAGAATCCCCAAATTCCACCATTTTTGTTCGAAAATAGCTCAAAATTCAAGATTTCTAATTCAAGTTATTCAAGAAACAATCTTCAAAAGCACCAATAGGAACTCAAAGTTGAAGATTCTTTATCTACTCATCAATTAAGGTATGTGGGGTTTTGAACAAGGATAAATTTTCATCCTTATGCCCAAAACTAGTTTTAATTACAAATTCAGATGATTTTACATGAATTTCAATTTAGGGTTCATACCCATTTATTGTTTATTGAAGATTTTAAGATTTCAAGTGATTTGGATATTGAATTGCATGTCTACTTTCTTAAATTCATGTGTCTGACTATACTTTCTAGATTTTGAGTTGAATTATGAACATTTTCATTATCAAACACGAACTTTATGATGATTTGACATGAAATTGATGCATGGATTACCAAGCCTTAGTTGAATATTATTATTTCAAGAATGATTATGCTGTTAAGCATCCCATGATATGTTTATAGATAGCTTTAAGCAAAGATTTTATCTTTTGATCTTTAGCTAAGACATGGAATCCACTTTACAGCTTAAATTTAGTTTTGAATGAACAGATGCACAATTAGCTTTCAGTATGAAACATTATGACTTTTAAAAGTGTATTTCCAATAAAATGAGCATACAGATTAAAGGGAGCAGTATTTAGCACCGAGCGACAAGTGTGTCTTTAACACATCCTACTTTCCTAGAACTATAAGCCAACGTAGGTACAGATTCAATATTCCCATTTCTATATGGAGGACAGTTACAGATGTGATCACTTAGCTCAAATTGTACTCCCTAGTAAGAGTAGGACACCTCTCCCCAATGTGAGATTTTTCCCTTAGGGGAACAAGAAGTTGTCCTTAATGATAGCTCATATGGTTTATGTCGGTTAGAAAAACCTCCCTAATAAAAAAGCTTTTACTAGAATTTCCTACTGTCTAACAGAAAAGAATGACAGGTAGAAGTCCAGTTTTTAGACTTGAAATATGATGGCTCACCAGTTTTATACAGTATTTTTTATTGTTCATAATCTATGATTTTCAGCTTTCAGTTATTCCAGCCATGTGAGTCATTACATATAGTATGTATATTCTATGAATTTTGATAACATTGAGATATTACTTTTACTTATGCATTCACCCTCACTTGCTTAGTACATCCTCAAAGTACTGATCCACATATATGTCTATGAGCTATATTATTTTATAATGTAGGTTTAGGTGCTCAGTCTCAACAGTGTGAGTGATTTTGGGCATCTCTATCTATATCCCGATAGCTGGTGTGTCCTCATGATTCGAGGGCCTATTTATCTTGATTTCCAGCTTTAACAGTATTTGATTAGTTTCTTTCAGTTTAGTCTGAGTCAGTTGGGGGTTTGTCCCAATGGCTCTCTAGTTTTTTAGTTGTAGAGGCTTGTTGGACTACTAGCTATTATTCAGACTTTCAGTAGTAGTTGTTCAGATAGTGTATTCAGTTTGTTTCAGTTCAGTTTTAGATATAATCCAAGATTGTTACTTGATTAGTTTACCTTGAAATGAGTTCTAGATCTAGTAGTAGGCTTACAGGGTTAGTTTTAAGGCTATTCATAGTCTTGAGAACCGTGTGACGTCTAGGGACCCATTTTTGAGGCGTTACAAATCTACTGTAGTATCTAGCTAAACCCAAGAGGCTCTAAATATCAATTGGAGTCATGGTTCTAGGACTCTTCTTAACCACTGCAACCTTCTACGGATCTACCATGATTCCCTCACTATAAATGATATGACCCAAAAAAGTGATAGTGTTCAGCCAAAATTCACATTTCAAAAACTTGGCATACAACTGCTGCTCTTTTAAGGTCTAAAACACAATATGGAGGGGATCGACATGATACATCTCACTCTTAGATTACACCAATATTTCATCTATGAACACAATGACGAACAAGTACATACACTACAAAAAAAACTATGTTTAGCGACGAAATATACTGACAGACCAAATTTCGTCACTATGTAGCGACGGATTAGCAACGGAACATTCAATTTGGTCGCAGACATTGCAGTCGAATTTTTTGATATGTTCTTAGCAACGAATCAGTGACGGAATTGATTTTCGTCACTAAATAATAGCGGGAAAAATTGGCGCCCAAATTTAGTGACGGATTAGCAACGAATTTTTTGGATGCTATGTTAATTATTTTGTAGCAACGGAGTTAGCAACAAACTTTTGTCGGTACCCTTTATTTTTTTTAAAAAAAAGTTTTTTATTTAGCGACCAACTATGCCGTGATAAAATATTAATTATAGTTATCTTATTAATTATTTTTACTATAGAAAATGGGGGCTCTAGGGTTTTATTCATTTCCACCCGCCCCCCATCTCTTCCTCTCTAAAATGAGATACTTTCTCCTCTATACTGATGTGCCTCTCTATTTCTAGATCAAAATTCTTCACTACTCTTGCTTCACTTGTCTTTCTTTTTACTGAATCATCTTTCGATCTTCAAGTTCTTGGATACGTGCTTCCAATTTGACCTCTATTCAACTGATTAATTCCATTTACATGTAATTTCTAAACTTATCTACAAGGAAAGATTCTTGATTCGCGACTACTTTCTTTTGGCTTTGATGGAACCAGCTATTTGAGGTATTTTTCTCTTTCCATTCTTTGTAAGTGCTGTTATGATGTGTGACACTACTACCCTATCTTGGCCTTTATTTTCCATTTAATCCATCCAGTGAGGTGGTTTAGGAAGAAAGGCATCAACTAATAATGTAGAAAGTTTGACTTCTCGTAAAGAATCAATAGCTTTGGTTTATTGAGTCATCCTACTAGTTTTTAATCCTCCTCTACATGTTGAAATATTTCTATAATGGGTTGTGTTATTTTAAGCTTACTTCAACAAAATCTTGTCTATTTGTATGTTCTGTGAAGTAGAGCTATCCTCTGAGGCATTTAACTTTGCCTTGTCCTATGGTAGAAATCCATCTTTGGTAGTTGGAATATGCTTTAGCACTTTTGAGTATTTATTCATCCAGGGAGGGAAAGATTATCTTCTTCACATTGTAAGTCTAAAAGCATGCTGGAGGATTATTTGGATACTGATACAAAAGCATCATAATAATTCCTTTGGACTATGGCTAGTGAAGCAATGTAAACTTTTGTCTTATGCGGTCCGTTTATTAGTTGAATGGTAAAGTTAGAAGTTGAAACTGAATTGTTTTGAAATATACCCTTGTCCTTTATATATCGAGTATCAATGTGTATGGTTTAATCATTTGTATCAATTTTGTAATTAAAGTTAAACAAGTGATTTTCTTCTCAGGGTAGTCTCTAGCAACCAACGCCTCCAAAGTGATGCATTAACTTCTTCTCTAATTATAAGAGGATCTTTTTGAATCCTTATGTTAGTCCTGCAATTGTATGGAAAGTTAGAGGTACTTCACAAAACACACAATAAAATTATCCAACTGTACTGAAGATAAAAAGTTATTCCATGTTATTTAGCCATCATATGTTATTTATCCAACTGTACTGAAGAAAAAAAAGTTATTCCATAATACTTCTATATTCCAAGGAAGCTCAAAAATATATAAGAGAAATAGTTTTAACCAATAAACCGATAACCGATTCTTTACAAATGTTTTGTATGTACATCAATGTTGCTTGGATTCTGTAAAAATGTTAACAGGGTGTGTCATATATTCAAATACTTATTTGATACACTTATCTTTCAGGTGTCTTTTTACTGGAATTGGTATAGTGCAGTTGTAGGTTGGTGGTAAAATAAGTGGAGTATTGTATTTAATCAGGTGTGTGTTAAAACTTTCTTTTGACTTTTTAATTTTTCTTGGTAAGCTTGTTGGCTTCTCGATTATGTTTGTAACTTAAAATAGAAGTATGTATCACTTTTATCTTATTTTAAAGGTAAACTAGTATTGTTTTCTACTTTAAGAGCATATGTTTGAATAATTTAGTGAAACTATTTAACTGTCAATTGATCAACTTAATTATACTTTCTTTGCTAAGTAGTTCTTTATATAGAGTCTGATCATACATTATCGTATTTGTTAATAAACATTTCCAGCAAGGTTAATTATTAATTAAAACTAATTGTCGTGTTTCTTATTAAGTTGGTTAATTAGCACTGATTATCCTGTTTTTATTTCAACCTTAATAGGAACATGAATAATCTAAAACGTAGTTGGATGTATGAGAGGTTAGATGGCCGAGGGGGTTTATACTCTAGATTTGTAATCGGGGTGGATGAATTTATTCAATTTGCATATTCTCAACCAAATCATATGAGTGGTGACAAAGTTAGATGTCCATGTGCAAAATGTCAGAACTATAAATTTATGGATGTTGAAACTGTTAAATGTCATCTTTATCAATCTGGATTTATTAAGAACTATTTTATTTGGAAGCATCAAGGGGAAAGAGATGATATAAGTGGGACTTCTTATGGTAATGCATTGCATGGTGGTGGTCAACCAATATTCGAAGAGAATCCATACCGACAAATGATTTTGGATGCAGTTGGTCCTAACTTTTCTCAGGGTTCAAGCTGGCAATCTTATAGCAATAGTGAACCCAAGTCATCTCATCCTTTTCAACATTCAATGAAGGAAGATCCTAATCCCGTTTCCAAAAAATTTTATGATTTGTTAGATGCTACTGATGCATAATTATATCCCGGTTCATCCCTCTCTCAACCTGCAGTTGTCTCTCAAATGTTGAATATTAAAATAGAGAACAATATGTCACAGAGAGGCTATAACCAAATGATGAAATTGCTTAAGGAGTCTTTACCTGAAGATAAAATTATGTTTAATAACTATTATCAGACAAAGAAGTTAGTGCGTAGCTTGGGTTTGCCAGTTGAAAAGATTAATTGTTGTGAATCAGGATGTATGTTGTATTGGGGTGATGATCATGAACACCTTACATCTTGTAAATTTTGTAGCAAGCCAAGGTATAAGCATTGTGTTGGCTCTCGTAAGACGAAATTGGTCCCTTACAAGAGAATGTATTATTTTCCTTTGATTCCAAGATTGCAAAGATTATATGCATCTAATGCTACAGCTGCTGACATGAGATGGCATCATGAGCATAAAAATGAGGATGGTGCGATGCGCCATCCATCAGATTCTAAGGCTTGGAAGCACTTTAATGAAAGTCATCCCTTTTTTGCCGCTGAACCAAGAAATGTCAGGTTGGAGTTATATACAGATGGTTTTCAACCATTCAGTCAGTCTGGAAGAAAATATTCTTCATAGCCAGTGATTGTTACTCCATACAATTTACCTCCAGGAATGTTCATGAAAGAGGCTTATATGTTCTTAACTATCATTGTTTCAGGTACCAGCAATCCTAAACATAAAATTGATATTTATCTGCAACTCCTAATTAAGGAGTTGACCTTGTTGTGGGGACAGGTGTAGAAGCATTTGACATCTTAAAAAGGCAAAACTTTCAATTAAGGGCAACTTTGATGTGGACAATTAGTGACTTTCCTGCATATTCTATGTTATCGGGATGGAGTACTGCAGGTAAATTAGCATGTCCTTATTCTATGGAGGAAACACAATCTTTTAGATTGCAGCATGGAAGAAAACAATCCTGGTTTGATTGCCACAGAATGTTCCTTGACTAGCACCACCCATTTAGGAGAGATCAAAAGAACTTTCTTAAAGGCCAGACTGTCAGAAGACCTCCCCCAACAAATAGAACAGGAGAGGAAATTTTGAACCAGATTTGTAATTTAGGAATAAGAAATGTAACAGAGTTAGATGCAGAACAAGTTAATAAAATAATATGTAAGACATGTGGGTAGAAAAAGCGAAGCATCTTTTGGGATTTGCCATACTGGATTTCTAACATGATTCGACATAATCTTTATGTTATGCATATTGAGAAAAACTTCTTTGATAATGTATTTAACACTGTTCTTAATTTTGATGACAAAACTAAAGATAATCCACAGTCACAGTTAGATACGACAAAATATTGTGATTGACCTCAATTGGGAAAGGATAGTAATGGCCAATATCCAAAAGATGTCTATACATTAGACAAGGAAGCAAGAGCGATATTGTTTAATTAGGTAAAATGCTTAAAGTTTCCAGATGGGTATGTTTCAAATTTGGGTAGGTTGCAAAACATAAATGCGAAAAGGTTATCTGGAATGAAGAGTCACGATTGTCATGTGTTCATCCAACGACCAATTCCTATTGCTTTTTGTGAACTACTTCCTAGTAATATGTGGCAGGCACTTACAGAATTGAGTTTATCTTTTAAGGATCTTACTTCGACCACTCTACGAGTGGATGATATGGTGCGATTAGAGAGAGATATTCCACAAATTTTGTGCAAGTTGGAATTTATATTTCCTCCTGGGTTCTTTGACTCAATGTAACATCTTCCTGTGCACCTTCCATATGAAGCAAGGGTTGCTGGACCTATGCAATATAGATGGATGTATCCTTTTGAAAGGTAAATATGTAGCTCTATGTCAAACTTGTGACGGTTAATTTATACATAACCTTCCAAAACATAATGTTACATTTTCTTCTGTATATAGGTACTTAGGAACTCTTAAAAAGATGATTGGGAATAAAGCTAGTGTTGAGGGTTCCATTTGTGAAGCGTACTTGATGATGGAGTCAACACAACTATTTTCTTATTATTTTGAACCTCATGTCATGTCACGAAATCATAATATGGATCGTAATGATGATGGGGGTGTTGTGGAAGATCTTAAAGGAAATCTTTCAATATTCGCCTATCCAGGTCGACTTTGGGGAGAAGTAAAGAAAAGAGATTTAACCTTAGATGAAATCAAGGCGGCTCAAACTTATATTTTACTAAATTGTGAGGAGGTTGAGCCATTTGTGAGGTAACCAAATTCTCTTAATTAATAATAATAAAATCTATTCTTATATCGTGACTTCTCATATATAAATTAATTTATTGCAATGAAGTATATACCTGCAACGTTTGGAAGAAGAATTTCCGAATCTCTCTCAAAGCGAAATAGACAAGTGAAGAAAATTTCGCTATATGGTTCAAGGGATATGTAAGATTTAAATAAATATTAACTTTCATATAATGATGCATGTACTTAAATTGGCTTCTCATGTTTAACTAGATCTTTGTTTTTTTAAATAGGCTCGGTGCAATCCTATTGAAAATGAATACTTCCGTAGTCTTACTCGTGGACCATTAATAGGAGCTACATCCTATTCAGTTTATTTTCTTAACGGATACAAATTTCACATAGAATATCATGGTAGCATGAGATCAACAATGAATAGTGGAGTTTGTATCTCGGATCTAAATTTTGAGGATTATTATGGGCGAATAAAAGAGAACATATAAGTGGAATACCGTGAAGCACATTTAAAGAAAACAGTGTTATTCAAACGCGAGTAGTTTGACCTAACAATAGATGTCAGTGTTAAGAAGCATGATTGGTACAAATTGGTTGATATTAACCATCGTCGTCGATATAAAAAGTATGAGCCTTTTATTCTTGCAATGCAAGCAACGCAAGTATGTTATGTACCTTATCCAAGCAAGAAAACGGACAAAGAAGATTGGCTAGCTGCATTGAAAGTCAAACCTCGAAATGTTATTGAATTACCAGTTGAGGAAGTGGTGATAACGTCAAAACTGAATATTCCTTTTCAAGTTGAAGAAGTTGAAGTCCATGAGATAGATATGTCTGTTTCTATAGATGAAGATATTCTATTGCATGATCCAAATGGGGGTGTACTTGAAATGAATGAACCTCTTAATGATGGTTTATTTGAAGAGCATCATAAAATTCAAGATGGATGTACAGAAGAAAAATATGAAACCGAGGAAACTGAGGAGGAGGATGAAGAGGAAGAGTTTGAAGAAGACATAAATAGTGAATAGAACTTGATAAATATCTACTATTTTAACTTTGTTGTATTTTGTTTTTAGTAAGAAACTACGAAATCTGCTATTTTAGCTTTGTTGTAGTTTGTTTTTAGTTCAAAACATAGACTGTGCCAAGTGCTTCAAAAAATGTGTTATTTTATCTTTGTTGTATGTTGATTTTACTAATTTTTGTCTAAGATATCATCATTTTATAAGTTTTTGGTTTCCTTTTAATAATCTACTAATTTTTCATATTGCATCATTTTAATTTGATTTTTAATAGTGATAATCTAATGAAACAGTTATTTTTTCAGATATGACTCGAGGTGGATATTGTGCCGGCAAGTCCACAGGCAGGGGTAAGGCTGCTAATCGTACAAAAATTCCTTTTATTCCAGCTCCAGTGATCGAACAGGATGATACAAGTTCCATTCCGACCATGCCACCCGATCAAACACCGATCATTCCTAAGACATCTCCTATTTCACCTAACCAAAGCATCCCAACAGGATAGAATATGAATGCTCAAAGCAACACAGCAGCTGAGGCAACATCTAGTCAGAGAAATGTATCTGCTTCAGGAGATTCCAGTTGTAACAATGGCCAGACCCTTATTTTTCTGACTTCTTCAGGGTTAGTATCTACTACTTATATGTTTACTATTTTTGTACATAGATGTTTTGTAGTGTTATTAATTTTGAATTTGATGTTGTACAGGTTGGAACCATCTTCCAAATGCTCCAGTTCCATTACATTATCTTTCAAAAGTGAAGTTGATCCTAATAAGATCAACTGGAAAGGTGTTTCACAAGATGTCAAAGATGGTTATTTTGGAGAATTCAAGGTATGTTTTTTAAGATCATAATCAATAGAAGTTGTTTGAGTTTGCAGCTAACACTTAATTATATTACTTTAAACTGAATTTCAAAAGAATTTCTATTGGGATGCTTCCGTTAGTGAAGTTCTGGTGAAGCAACAATGGATGAAGAAGGCTACATTATGCTACAATAATTTCATTACTAATATAAAGAAGCATAGAGCTACAGTTCAACCGGAATTTATAAATAACCATGTGTGCGAAAAGTGGATGGAACTTTGGCAAAGTGATGACTGTATTAAGAAGTCCAAGATAAATTCAAAGAATCATTGTGGTGGACATGAAGTAGCTGCTGGGACACACACTAGTGGCTCTATCACAGCTGGAGAGCACCGAAAAAAACTTGTAAGTATATATTTCATGAAAATTGTTCATCTACCCGAAAAGTTATTTTGTTTGGGCTGCTGCTATGTTCTTTTGGCTGTTGACATGCTAGTTTTTCCAATTTATTTTGGTGCTATATGTGATGCTCTGGTCTGCTGCTACGTACCTTGAAATAGCTGATTAATTTTAAGTTGTTACTTCGTTGTTTTAGTAGCTATGGTTGTGTCTAAAGTGCGTTGCAAGCAGCTGGTAGTGGTGTTACCTTGTTTGGGCTACAAAACAAGAATATTAAGGCAGATATTTTAACCCTAAAATATCTGCGTTAATATCCTTTACTTCTATTTAAATGCTATCTACTATTTATATTAGTGATGTCTCTTCAATCATCAACTTGTTTTTATTAATTCTATTGGCAGATCTTTTTAATGAAACATATCCTCATTTTGTTCCTAACTGTACTTCATGGTTCCAACCAACAACGTAGCTAGTGTAATCTCACCGTATGCGTAAGGGTAGTGTATTTGCAATCCTACCTCTATCTATCTTGCAATAAAAAGTGTATTTTCTCTGTGGAACATATCTGTTGTTTGCTATTATTGCAGCTGCTGCTGGTTTTATGCTACTTTTCTAGCAAGCAGGTATTTTCCAGAACTACAACATACTGCCCAAGAAACCAATAGTTGATGTTTTCCAAAACTGCAGCAGCTGTTTTCTACATGTGCATTCTTATTTGTTACACTAATAGTTGCTGGAAATTGTTACGGCTGCTGTTTTCTGTTATTGCAGCTACTACTGGTTTTATGCTATTTTTCAGCAAGCAATTGCTGCAGTTTCTCTTGTTTTTTCCTCTTTGTTTTGCAACAATTCTTTCCTGCTACTCTCTTCTTTTTCCTCTTTATTTTGCTGCTATACCAACATGTTTGGTGACATTTTTTTGCTTAGAATAGGGCAAAGAAACTTGGTGGTGTGTCATGATTCTCTTTTGGTATACTGCTAATGTAGGTTGGTCTCATTATAAATACCTGAAAATTCTGTATAGGCTCTTAAAATAGGTCGACATCCAACTCCAAGTGAGTTACATTTGCACGTCCATACACATAATCATGATGAAAAATCTTTTGTTGGTGACCGTTCCCGACTTCTACATGTAAGTCCATAACTTACATCTAATGATATGATACTCATTTCTTATTTTTCTTTTGTATTGACATGAACTTGAGTCTATTTTAATAACTTCACTTGTTACAGGAAAGGTATGAAGAAATTATATGGGAAAAAGGACAATGTGAATCTGAAATAGATCAATTGGAGACATATTATGAAGCTGCGGGAGGAGCAAAAAAGAATAGATTG
Organism: Capsicum annuum; assembly: GCF_002878395.1. Lineage (NCBI taxonomy): Eukaryota > Viridiplantae > Streptophyta > Magnoliopsida > Solanales > Solanaceae > Capsicum > Capsicum annuum. Next base: position 34,707,151 of record NC_061119.1, on the reverse strand, counting down.
TTTGGTCTTGGATCTGAAGCTACAAGTTACTTTGGGAAAAAACTGTGTGCCTTCAACGCTTCCACATAATCAGTACCACCTTCGATTTCTTTACCGACAACAAATATGGAGGAGTTGGTGAAGCAATTGATTCCGACCTTTACTACTCATTTTCTTCTGATAATTATTGAGTGTGTTGGTGGTACTAGGGTACAAGATGGGGCTGTTCTTGATCCTCCTCCTACTCATGATAACGATGACGACATTGATTTGTAGCTTCCTATTATTCGTAGTCCATGATCGTTACACTAATTTTTGATAGACTATTTTGACATTAGTTTATGTTTGATAAAATACTTGAAATTATGGGTGTTGGACACAATTGTTGTGAATTTTGCTATCTGTTTGAATGTTGGATATTTAATCATTTTATAATTTACGTGTTTCAACTATTTTCTTATAAAATTATTAGCGATAAAAAATTAGTAAATAACTTTTGTTGTTGCTACTGAAAAACTTTAGGGACAGATTAATTTAGTTGCTAAAGACGGTTGTAATTAGCAACAAAAAATTAGTGACTAACATCAGTCGTAGCTACTGAAAAACTTTAGCGATGGATAAATTTGGTTTCTAAATAAGTAGACCAAATTATGTTGCAATGGATCAACGACAAAATATTCTGTCATAAATTAAGCCACGACCAAAATAAATTTTGGGAATAGCAACGCTATAGCAATGGAAATGTACGTCAGTAATATCAACAACCAAACTGTTTCGTCGCTAATTGGTCACAAATTTTGCGACGGAATTTAATTTTTTGTCACTATGAGGTTAGCAACGAGCAATATAGCGACAGAACAAATTCTGTTTCTATTCCGTCGCTATTTCTAATTAGCGACGGATTTTCATCTGATAGCGACGAATATGGCGTGTCGCTAAATGCTATTTTTTTTTATAGTGATAAATTGATAGAAGACCTTATTCATCAAATTTATGACTATCATCAGGGCACTGGTGAACCCAAACTACATAACTAAAAAACCATAATGACCATACTGGGTACGGAAATTAGTATTAGGGATATCTTTGTCCCTAATATTTAGCTGATGTTCCCCTGGAGAAAAACTTAGCACCTTGCAGCTGATCAAACAAATCATCTATACTTAGAAGAGGGTACTTATTCTTTACTGTCACCTTATTCAACTGCCAATAATCAATACACATCTGAAGGGAACTATCCTTCTTAAGCATGAATAACACCGGTTCACCCCATGGAGACATACTAGGATGGATGAAACCCTCATTTAAAAGATCGTTCTATTGCTTCTTAAGCTCTCTTAACTTAGCTAGAGCCATTCTATGTGGAGGAATATAACTTGGATGAGTGTACAAAACAAGATCAATCCTAAACTTGATCTCTCTATAAAGAGGAACACCAAGAAGTTCATCGGAGAAGACCTCAAAAAATTCATTCACCACAAGGATGGAATGCAAAAAAGGCCCTTCCGAGTTAGAATCTTTAACCTGGATTAGATGATAGAGACACCCCTTGGAGATTAATCTTTGATCTCTAAGATATGATATGAACTTCCCCTTAGAAGCTAGGGAACCACTCTCCCACTCAATAACTAGCTCGTTAGGGAAATTAAAGACGACTTTAGGGGTCCGACGGTCATAGACGCATAATACTAGTGCAACCAATCCATCCCTAGTATGACATCAAAATCCACCATATTTAATTCGAACAGATCCACCATGGTTTCTTTACTACCAATAGATACCACACACACCCTATAGACTCTTCTAGCAATCACAGAGTCACCTACCAGAGTAGAAATAGAAAAAAAGACTAACACACACTCCAAACCAAAACCAAAATGCACAGCCATAAATGGGGTCACATAAGAGAGAGTGGACCGCGGATCAGCTAAATAGTACACATCATGAGAAAAGAGTTTCAATATACTAGTCACGATATCAGGCGATGCCTTGGACTGCTATAGGGTAGTAAGAGCATAATGATGAATTTGACCAGTGTTGGAGTTAGATAGTGCACCCTTTGGTATCGGAGCTGAAGAAGTGGCAATAGGAACCTTGTTTTCCCCCGAACAAACCTTACCAATAGGACAGTTTCTAAGCATATGCCTTGGTTGATCATAGTTAAAGCACCTGTCCCTTCCCTTATAACAAAAACCCTGATGCAATCTATGACAAAAATTGCAAAGAGGATATTATGGAGCTGAATGAGCCCCACTAGCCTGAGATTGGGCACCCTGTGACCTAAAGTTGTCACTACCATAGAAAATACTATCACCCGATGGCTTTGGATAGGGTGAACTAGCCATCGAGTAAGACCCAGAATTGCCTACTTCTTCTTCAGCCACTTTTCACCATCCCAACCAATCTATTGTTGGACACCATCCTGCTTAGAGAATCAAAATTTCTTACCCTGCGTCTCACTTATCTTAGCCTACTTCTTCTTTTTTCCTCTACCTACTTTATGTACACCACTAATGTGGATATATCCATGTACTTGATCAACAATGCAACTTAACTTTTTGAAATCAAATCTTGGGATAAAACAGTAATGAACTTTCTCATCCTCATCCTCATACCAGAAACCAACTCTAGATCATACCATGATAACTGGTGAAACTTCAAGGCATACTCTTTGACTGACATCTTACCCTACTTCAGATTAACAAACTCTTCTGCTTTAGCTTTCCTCAAATCCTAAGGAAAAAAGTGATCCAGAAAAGCATTAGAAAAATATTCCCACAGAGATGACTCAACATCTTTACCCCTTGACTTTTTCCATTCCTCGTACCATTGGTATGACACATCATTTAACTAGTAGGCAGTAAAATCCACGCTATCCACTTTCGAGGCATGTATATGTAATGCCTCGAGTTTGTACCTCGGATACCACACGATGCTTATAATCTTGAGGGATCACAAGCTAATCCATGACTGGTACCTGCTGCAATAAATAAATAATAATACTATAATTATATGAAAATTAGGCAAAAACTTGCCATAAGGTTCACAACTGTAAATAAATACTGAGTACGGTATATCAATACCAAAACTGAACATCTTTCTATAAATACTCTAGTCTGAAAAGCCTCTACTGTCTGAACAAGAAGTTGATAGGACAAGCCCCTAACTAACTCCAACTACTGAAACTGATAAACTAAGGTACAGAAATAATAATCATGTCCTCAAACTCTGATGACTCTCTACTAACAATGTTGCTGAAAGGTCCGAGCTGCTAAGTACGATTGGTAGCCCGTGCGCCTGAACCTATGATATAAGACATCATAGCATGAAAGAAAGGCATGTGTCAGTACTTTAAATATACTGGTAGGCTTAGTGAGGTAGGATGAGATACATGGGTTTATATGCATGAACAATACTGACTGAATGACATGAGTATACTGAATGAGAGTACATGTATGAATACATAAATTATAACTAAGATCATGATAGCACTGGATACTCAGTTCTGAATACTGATTAACTGGTAATTGAGTTTACTGATGTTGTACTATAGATAACGGAGTGACTATATCTGACAGTCCTAATTCTATGGAATAGTGCTGAGTTCCGTACTAAACTAAGTGGATGTATCTGACAATCCTGATTTTGTAGAATTGAATTGAGTTCTATACTGAGACTGGAAGTGAAACTGAGACTAAAGGAGGTTATCATCTAAACAATATACCCCTTTCAGAATAGATTGGGGTCCAACCTGTAACCCCAGTTGGAAGAATGTTAGTACCGTTCCACGGGTAACGACAACTGTGAGTTAACCCTCTCTGACAGGAAGCTCTTTTGTCAACCCTCGCTGGCAGGAAAACTCATGTGAGATGTATCAACCCTAGTCTGATAGAAAGATATCTCAACCTACGCATGTTACGTAGTTCTGTAATACAGGGATTGATACTAAGGGTCAAACCTTCTACTGGAAAGAAATCCCCTATCTCTGGGTTTGCTCAGTGCTGAATCCTTCTCCTAACTGAATAGACACTGAACTGATTCCTAGTTCATACTAGGCTTGACTGAACTGCTACTGATTATAATATCTAATTGAACTAAACTAAGTTCACTGAGTTTCGTTAACTGAAGGAATACTACTGAATTCTGTTAACTGACGTAATTTACTAAGGTCTGAACTGAATACTAAACTAGATTGGATTGATACTGAGTCTATTAAGGTTTTCCTAAGTTTTGTAACTGACTGAGAGTACTACTGATCGTGACATGACTGAGATTATTCTATAACTTATACTGGCTCTAGCTAAATAGCTAAATTGTCAGGTATTAAATACCCCTAGGACTCGATAGCATGAAAAGTAAGTATCACATGACCTACCATAGCATAGAAATACACACTTGTTCATAATGCTACTATAGAGGCATTTTATCAAACCCTTGAGTGGCATGAACTAGTAAACATGCTAACATGATATAATCTCACTATTTAATTCACATGAACAACTCATCAAACACTTGGAAGGCATTGTATATGCACATAGTACTAATCAACATATGAGCATCAAAATTTCAAGGCTTTAACATGAATTCACATGGTACTACATACATAATAATTGTTTTTACATAAATCTTGCACTTAATCATGGAATAGAATCCCAATCAGCATTATAATCATGAATACACTTGAATTCAAATTATGGAAATCAAGAAATCTATTTATTTAAACTTTAAAGGAGTTTCCTGGACTCCATGGGTGGAAGGAACCCTTGGATGAACACTTGCCGTAGCTTAAAGCTTGAATTTTCAAAGATTAATGGATTTCCTTAGAAGTTAGATTCTTGAATGTGATGAACTAGGGTTTGTTCTTGAAACATTCTAGGGAGAATGAGTAAATTTAGACTTTTGGATGACTTAATTACATATTTTGAGGGATGATATAAGATGGGAAAAGACCCATTTACCTCTCTAGATGCGGGTTTTAATTACTGAAAACTGGACTAGCAAAGTGCAAATCGAGGTGTATGTCATTAGCATCGATGCATGGCCAACGCGTCGCGTCGAGTCTGTGTCGATTCACTAGAATTTGCACTGGGAGATGGAGGGAAATATTCATCGATATGATAGGCGATGTGGTGTATCTATATCCTGTCGATCCACTGGTTTGGACTTCCAAATGTGCTTCAGACGAAGTCCGAAAAATCCAAAACTTGTTTGGGAACACCCACTGACATACCTGATCATGATTAACCTAAAAGTCATTAATTTAAGGTCATGAGGGTTGTGAAATAGAGTCGTCAACTCACAAAGGCTAAAATAACACTAAGTCTGAATACTTAGCTAAATCTTTTCTAAGTTTAGAACCCCTTAACAAGCTTTAAAGGACTGAGTTAAGCTTAGGATTTTGCGGGGTCTTACAGTATAACTCAAAAAATTAATCCATCTTATCTAGAAAACCTTGAGAATCCTCCTCAACCTCAACACCCAGAAAGATCAAAGGGTTCAACCTCATGAACTAGCCAACCGTTGTGTCCTCAGAAGATGGAGTAATAGAAACATCATTCTTAGACTAAGTAGCTACCAACTATGCTAACATGTGAATCGACTGACAAAACTCAAGATTCGCCACCTTAGCCTGAGGAGTTTGAGATGGACTAGAGAGAAAAGGGGAAATCCAGGATGACAATCAGGAACTGGACCCCTAGATCGGGTATGGAACCCATGAGTAGAGTGTGTCCCATAAACATTGTCCCCAATTAGGACGGAGGAGTTTTTGTGAACTTTAGATCGTCGAGGCATGATCTGAAAAAAAAACAAATGGGAATTAGAGAAGATTTTAGAAGTTAGACTCTACAACTTGAAAATAGAACAAAAGAAAGAGAAATATTCTTAAATGCCTCATAGCCTCCCCCTTATGAGTGTGGCGCGCTACACACCCTTAAAAGAAACTCTACTTGAAATAGCTTTGTGGACTCCCAAGTGACCATGAACCTAGGGCTCTGATACCAATCTGACATGACCGGAACTGGTGCCTAGTTGTGTTGGGTACCTTAAGTTTAACCGGGACTGGAGACTACCCCAATACCCAACCATAACCGCCCTACAACCTATGTTGGATGAATTTCAAACATACAATAAGATAGAATAATAAATACTCAAAGACAATAACAGAATCCATAACTATAACCAACCAAATATCAAATCGGTGTCAGCCCCAATACCAATACTAATGCCAAGGCTGACAACAATGCCGACACTGCCCATGCCCATAGTAGTCGGACAAAGCCTCTAATTGAAAACAAAGACAGACGGTTGGGATATGCCCCTAACCATAGCCAAAACCAAAGTCTAAGAAATAAACAAAAGTATGAAAAGATATTCATAGCATGAAATGGAGTCTTCCAGAGTATGGAATCTCACCACTTCAGTCTAACACAGAAATTGTCCCCGAATCCAAGTCACTAAGCAGGAGGAGTAGTATGGCCTATTACTGCATCGTGTGGGGATACAGCACCCGAAGACGGGTTAGCGAGTGAACACTAGCATGTACTCAGGAATAAGGATAAAAATAATGCCAATATTTAGAACCATGTACATAACCATGTGCAATCACATTTAAACATATATGTATATATAATCCATACCAAGAAAGGGAACTGCATTTAGCATGCATTTAAAACTTTAACCTGGGTTGTATAGATTGACCATCCTAAAATCATCCACAACTATATAGGCCCAGTATTACCCCCTAAACAGGCCCCAGTGCGTGCAGTTGCACGAACCAGAGATATTTATGGGCTAGAGATTCCTGCATACCCTTCCCCCTCAATTATACATATATACAAGTATAACTTAGGAAATTACTGTGTACCCCATAAGTGTATGGTCACCATGACCAACCCTCATGTCGGCAGACATGAGTTTTTAGTGTCCATCTATTGGACTCACGCCTTCACGGTCAGCTATCACAACCTGCCATTATAGCCCAATTAAAACCTTTAGCACATAAAAAAACCACCAATTCCAAGAGATAATTACCAAGGCATTATGAAGTGGTATCGGCATACCGACTATAGCTTACAAGCATTGTCATTAGCCAACACTTAGGGGATTCCCATATACCCCGCACACTCCATTATAAAAAAAATTACTTGGGCAATTAACGCGTCCCCACAAGGTTTTCAAAGCTAAATCCATGGTCACAAAGGCTTTAATAATCAATTTAAACCAATTTGGGTTCCATTACCGTATTATGTAATGCAAGGTTTTCAATAAAAGTCAAACTATGTGACCAAACCATTCTCATAGGCATTTTAAGAAACATGTTGAGGGCATATAGTTTCCAAAACTAAAACCAAGTGTCAATTTACCATTCACATTCAACCACATGTTCAAACCAAAATTATAACATGAAAACTATAAAAAAAACATGGAAAAATATTATCCAACCTAGAACCACCAAAACACCTAACATTTATTTCAAAATCCAAAGTAATATCACAATTATGGCATGAAACCATTAATTAAAATACTCTTTTAGTTTGAAATAGAAATGAGGGAGGAGTAACATGCCTTAGATAACAAAGAAGACAGAGATATTTACTCTTGAAAGTCCCTAATTGAATCACCTTAAGAAAACCCTAGACCTTTCTTGAACCAAAAGCTTGAGAGTCTTTAGAGTGTGTTTGATTGATTGTAATTGGGTAAATAAAGTCCCAAAAGTTTTTTAAGTCATGGGGTCAAAAGAAGTTAAGAGGGGAAATGTTTAGAATACCCCCAATCTAAACAGTAAAAATTCTCGCAGGTGGGTACGATTTGGACCCCTTACCGGTACCCAATCATATGAGTTGGACCCTCTACTCATACTGTAACGCCCCGAAAATGGTCTCAAGGCGTCACACGGTGCTCAGGACCATAAGTGATCCTAATCCAACCCTTCTACTGGCATAACTCATAAGAAACTGAATAAAATACATACATCTGAATGAAATAAGCGGAAGATTACCCTTTTCTAAATCTAATCAATACAAAACTAAATTAAAATAAGTACAACTCTTCTTTTACAAATAAAACTGGAATCAAATACCTTAACTCTACTGACTGTCTATGAAGCCTCTACTAGTATTGAATATAGGTAGCTGGATGACCCCTAACTATCCCAAATCAATGCAACTAAATAAAGAAAAATAAAATATTGCTCAAACTGTACGACTAACTCGACCCCTTAAATCAAGAGGACTCATCACCTGCTAATTGGAAGCTACAAACTATTTGAATATGGTATGCATGCTACAACTGAAATGATACTTACATTATGATACAATGTAGCATATAGACGTATATGTGGATCAGTACTTTAAGGATGTACTGAGTATATGAGGGTGAATGCATGAGTAAAATATTATCTCATCCTCATAATTTTAAAATAATACATGCTAAATGAAAATGACTCCATAAGCTGGAATATCTGAAAACTAAAATCTATAATAATAAGAAGCAAATCATACTTTATAAATCTAGCGAGTCATAACATTTAGCTCTAAAAGTTTTACTTGTATTCTGTCTTTAAATCATACTATCTAAGTGTAGAAAGGACTCACTCTTAATCTGAAATCTGAAAGCTAAAAACTGTAGCTAATATCTTTCTGTAGAACATAATCTGAGTAAAACTTGTAAGCCTTAACACTTAGTTTTTCTGAAAGCTTTTCTGTTATTCTATGCTATTAGGGAAAACACTTCATCTTAAGGGGAAAATGCTTTTATCTTAAGGCTTTAAATTAATAAGCAATTTTAAGAGTAGGAGACTTCTTTTGGGAGGTTCAACTAACCGACATACACCATGTGAGCATTCATGGAGTTCCACGTCTTGCCCACATTGGGTTGAGCTGTTCTACCCTTGCCATCGGGATAGAACTTCTTATCTTATGTGATCATAATCTTTGTCATCCACATAGAAGTGGGAATAATCTTAATCCTATGGTGACACGTAGTTCTGAGGCATGAAACCTTGGTAACATACCTATCTCGGTGCTAAATACTACTTCCATTCTTATGCTCAGGATCTTAAGAAATCCACTCCAAAAATATAGCACAAGGGTTTACAAGAAAACCAATTATGCTCTTTCTTTATTTAAATCTCAAGTCATATAAACAAAGTGGAGTCTTTATCTCAGCTCAGGACCAAAAAAGGTCAAATCTTTATACAAAAATCTGAGAATAATCTCATCTTAGGGTGCTCATAGCACAAACAATCTTGAAATAGCAATCTTAATTAGGTCTTAATGACCCGTGCATCAAAATCATATTAAAACATCATAATATTCATGCTTGGTGATATAAATATTTATAAATCAACTTAAAACTGGAAATTACCGCAATATGCATGAAAATATGAATATAATCATGTAAATCAACTTCTAAGTCATTGGAAATCTCATAAAATTGTAAATAACAATAATGAGTATAAACCATAACTTCAATTTCATGAGAAATCATATAAAATTTAGTAAATTTGCATTTAAAATAAGTTTTTGGGCACAAGGATAAAAGGATTATCCTTGTTCATACTCCACATACCTCAATTGATGAACTAGACACTAAGGCTTGAATCTTGAATCCCTGTTGAGACTTTTAAAGTTGAATTCTTGGAATTCTTGAGTTGTAAATCATTAATGTTGAATTACCTTGGAGAATTAATGGAGGAATTGGATTCCCTTGGGGAGAAAGCTTTGATGATCTAGGGTTTTATTTTCCTTGAGAGAGAATGCTTCGATTTGGGGAAAATTCAATAAAGAATGACTTGAGAATGATTTATGGGGTTAAACCCCATATCTGGACAAAATAAAATTATGGGAAAAGGCCAATTTAACCCTGGATGAAGATTTTAATTTTTGTTGAAATTTTCTGAAATAGGCACCTGGCGCGATGCGCCATGATCGTGTCAGGCCATTGGAAATAGATAACTGGGAACTGAGGGCTTGGCACGACGAGGAGGAATCGCGGTGCCTTTTTTAAATGTCATTTTGACCACCAACGCAACTTAGTAAGATCACGTTGAGCTACTAGATTTTGACAAATGGGAAAATGGACCATTCCGCGATGCGCGAATATCGTGGAGGTCCACTAGAATTGAAGATTGCCATTTTTACCTTCTTTGCGATGATGCGCTGAGAGTCTAGGTAACACACTGTCAACTTAAAAATGCTCTAACTTCTCAATCGAGTGTTGGATTTAGGCGAATTTGTTATTGATGGAAAGCTTATTCAATTTCCCATATAATTAAAAGTCGAAATCTTGAAAATACTGCATGAAATAAATGGTATTCATCTTTGAAGAAAATTCTTGACATTCTAGGGACAAATTTAAGATAGAAAAAGTATGGGGTGTTACATGTACCTTGATCAAGAAGTTGTAAATCACATACTATCCACCATATGAATCCCCTTGACCAACTCGTACCTAGACCATACGACTAGTACCCCTTCAAGTCATACCCTAAGTAGAAATACCTAGGCTAGACACTAACAACATATGGTTTCACTATACCACTCATATCCTAAACATACAACTCATCACCATCAAATTGTAACGACAATAGAAACTTGATCACCAAACACTGGAAATCCTACCTGATGGGTCACTTGACTCGTAACCTCACTAGACGACTCGTATGGTAGATCGTATGATCAATAGAAAGATAAAAAAACTCAGGAAATTTCCAAGGGCCAAAACCTAGGGTGTTTCAGAGCACTAGCCGTCGAATAGGACCCCGAGTTGTCCCACTTCTTTTTGGGCCACTTTCCACCATCCCTGCCACTCTATTACTAGCCACCACCCTACTGAGAAATTCTAAACGTCTTGCTCTACCTCTCCCCCATTTTACCTTGCTTCTTCTTCTCTTCCTAAACCTGCTGCATGTACACAACCAACTTGGAGATATCCATGTCTTTGTTTAAAAGGTATCCTTACTCTCCAAAATCAAGTCTCAAGATAACTCGAAAGTAAACTTCCTCATTCTAGCCCTCATGCTAGAAACCAACTCCGTAGAATACCGCGATAACTGGTGAAACTTCAAGGCATACTCCTTAACGGACATCTTGCCTTGCTTTTGGTTAATGAACTCTTTTGTATTTTCCTTACTCAACTCCTGAGGAAAGGAGCGGTCCAAAAAAGCACTAGAGAAATCATCCCCACAGAGATGACTCAGCATCATCACCCCTAGTCTTTTCCCATTTCTCATACCATTGGTATGTTATATCTTTCAATTGAGAGGCAGCAAATTCCACATCCTCCATGTTCGTAGCATGCATAATGCAAAAGATTTTCTCTATCTCATTAAAAAAAACTTGGTGATCCTTCTCAACAATACACCAGTGAACACCGGAGGGCTCAACTTCAGAAATTGGCTAAACCTTGTAGCCTCAGTAGATGGAGTAACAGAATCACTATGTTTAGCCTAAGAAGCTACCAACTGGACCAACATATGAATAAATTGATGGAACTCAACATTTTTCATATCAGCTTAAGGAGTTTGAGAAGGACTGAAGGGGACCCGTGGAACTCCAGAAGGGCAATCAGGAAATGAACCCCTAGATCGAGTCTGGACCCTGTAAGTAGGACGGGTCCCATCAATATTATCTCAGTTGGGACAGAAGAGTTTTTGTGAGCTTCACATTATCTGGGAGGCATGATTAAAAAAACGAACAATGGGTATTAAAGAAGATTTTAGGACCTTAGACTCTACAACTTGAAAATAGAACACAAGGAATAGAAACAATCCTAAATGCCTTATAACCTCTCCATTATAAGTGTGGCGCATTACACACTCTTAAAAGAGACTACTTGACACATCTTTGTGGACTCCCAATTGACCATGGACTTAGGGCTATGATATCAATCTAACACAACTCAAACCAGGACCTAGTTATGTCAGGTATCGCAAGTCCAACCAAGACCGGAGACCACCCCCAGTACTCTACCTTTAACCATCCTACATCCTATTTTGGATGAATTTTGAACATATAAAAAGATAAAACAATAATAATTTATATAGAACAAGGTAAGTCTATAACCATAACTAAATACCAATACCAATATCAATACCAAGGCTAACACTAATACCAACACTGCCCATGCCCATAGTAGTCCAACAAAGCCTCTATCCAGTATCAAAGAATATTTGATCAGTACATACCCCCGACCATATCCAAAACCAAAACCAAGGAAATAATAATAATGAAAAGAAGTTCATAGCATGAAATGGAGTATTCTAGAGTATGGAAGCTCACCACTTCAAGATGACTCAAAGATTCCCCTAAATTAAGTCACTGAGTAGGAGAAATAGTACTATGGTCAATTCCTACATCACGTGGGGATACAGTGCCCGAAGATGGTTAGTGGAGTGAACGCTAGCATATAACTCCAGGATAAAAATAAAGTAATGTCATCACTAAAAACCAAATCAAATAACCATATGCAAATACATATATACATACATATTATGATGAGGTAGAGTAAAAAATTTAGCACGCATTTAAATCCTTTACCTGGGTTATGTATATTGACCGTTCTAAAATCATCTGCGGGCTATATGGGTTCAAATCCCCTGTTGAAAGGGCCCCAGTGCGTGTTATCCTCACAATGGGAGAAAAGAACCTGAGATGACTAGTACATCTCCAAAATATAAAGTGTGACATCATGCACACGGTCACCAAGACCATCCTCACATCAACAAACTGGATTTTTCAGTGTCGGCCCCTCCAAGTCCCCCACCTTCCATGGCTTTGATACTCAACTCATTTTAAGCCCATATAAATCATTTACACACTCCCAACCATTTACCAAGAAATCTTTTTATCAGTAATTAACCATTGGTATCTTCATACCAAAATTAGAGCTTGCAAGTCTATTACCTTATGCATATAACTCATTAAACCAAATTAGACTCCATCATTTCCAATTAATCAAAACCATTTATAATCAAACCATGGAAACCAAGGCCTTTTCAATTCATATGATACCAAATAAAACCAATTCATGTTCTGTTTACTATTTATGCAATGCAAGATTCCAAGAATAATCAAACTATATGACAAAAATCATTCTCACAGAAAATTTCACAAACAGGTTGAGGACATGCCATTACTAAAGCCAAAATCATCAAATTTATGGCTCAACTATAACCCCTTCATTAAATAACCCTTAACATGCACCCACATGTGGAAAACCATAATTAAAACATGCATAATAACAATTTAAACCACACAAAAACAATATCCAATAATATGCATTTAAACCTCTCAACCTTGATTTCAAAACAACCATTAATGATTCATGAAAAATAATTAAAAAATATATTTTTAGTAACTAATAATGAGGAAATATTTACATCCTGAATTATAGAGATTCACGGAGAGAAATTGATCTTTAAGCCCTTAGATGACCACTTTGGAGAAACCCTAGCCAATTTTTCTTGAGAGGATTTTTGAGAGAGTAAAGAGGATGTTTAATATTGTAAAGTATGGAATGAATGAACAAAAAGTATTATAGGAACGTGTGGTCTTAAGGGTTTTAATTAAGAAATTTCCAAAGTGCCCGCAGCTAAAAACTGTATAAAAACCGCAGGTGGGTACGAGTCGACCTCGTGACTCATGACCACAACATACGATACATCCTTGAATTGTCTCCATGACAGTGAGTTGGACACCCATACACTTTCCACCCTACGGCTCCATGACCTCACTCGTTACCTGACCATACAACTCGTATGGTCCAGCATTTCCAAGACAGAACCTAAAGCATTGGACACTGAACAACACACGTCCAACCTTACCTCTCATAACCTATCCTCATGGCTCTTAGTGAACCACTCATACTCAGAGCTAAGTTAAGTCACTAATTTGGTTAAGGATCGCCCTAATGACTCATCACCACCCCTAACAACTCGTATCACCAAACTGTAACCATAACAAAACCCCAACCGCCATCCATTGGACACCTAACAATTTAGGTCACCAGAATCGTACCCACACCATATGGTTCATATGATGAGTCATTAATAGGACAGTGAGCTCAAAGTTCAAGAATTTTCTAAGGGCCAGAAATCAGAGTGTTTTAGATTTGAAGGTTGAGACGGGCCCTACTGCTGCCTGTTGACGATTGGTCAGTTGATAATAATAATAATAATAATAATAATAATAATTTTATATTTTTTATTTTAGTATATGTATTTTGTTTTATTTATATCGGATTCTACCTAAGCCTAATATATTTGTTTTGTTTAATTAAAAAATCCATGTTTGGTCGACTTTTACTTTATTTCTTATTTAATTTTTATTCTGTCTATTTTTTTTTCTTAACATGTCGAGGGTTGGACATTATGATTGAGCGTTTGGTACAATTTTGAATCCAGTAGCAATAGCAAGAGTTTTGAGTTCTTCTAACAGATGGACCATCTATTGATACAGATTGGTCATCTGTTGGAAGAACAAAATCCAGTGGCAAGAACTGTATTGTGTTGTTCCAATAGATGGCACATCTTTTGCAACAAATTGGTGATCTGTTAGATGAAGACAATCTCATTTAATGATCTGTGTTATGTTCATCCAAAGTATCTTCTGCAATAGATGATCCATCTATTGGAAGAACACACTTCAGTTAAAAATATTTATGTTCACAACAATGCATTAAAAAGATTAAAGTCCATACGATTCGGGCATATAGTTCTTTTGTGGCCAGAGTTCTTACATACGGATACTTCTTTTTTCTTTATGGAAATGATTCTGCGACTCCACGTCTTCTCTTATCTCGCCTTATTTCCAATTTAATATTGCTTGGGTCAATATATGGAGAAGGTATTAATCTCCCCAAAAGCTCTACAGGAACAACCCAAGATTCTTCCGGAGGCACCAGATTAATATTCCCACTATATGCCATTATATATCTTTCTACCAAATATTATGGAGACGAGCACTAATATATTTTAGTTCCATATTAGGATCGAAGCACTGCCATAGTATGTGGAAATGGTATTTTATCCAAGTCAAAAACTCTACATGTACAAGATCTTGTTTGAAGATTGACAGTGGCAACATCACCATGACTGTTGATACTGAACTTGTAATCTATTATTTGATGAAAAATAACCTATTCCCCAAACTGATGTTCATTGATATTTGTTTTTCCGCTGCTAGAACAAATCTGTTTCTTATGTTTGCGAAATCCATATGTTTTTCGTTAAATAATTTGGCATACTTTTTGTTTTTGTCATAAAATAGCGTCATGATATAAAATTCTCTTTCAACACCAAATAATTAATTCACTGATTCAACTATGTTTGACGTCACAATATTATACATATACATAAAAATCACTTATTACGACATCATACAGTATTACAAACTTATAACTCACATAAGACATTAAATTTATAATAACGTACCTATTTATCAGACATAATGTGTAGCTCCATCTCGTGAAACCGACACATTTGAGATGTTGTGCTTCCTTGGGTGAGATATCCCTTATTTGATTGAAATAGTCAAAAAAAACTCAGCTACAACATATGATTTAGCTTCTCTATAGAAAATAGTCATGACCCTTTTGTTGTGAAAGTTGTTTTGAATATTATCTCCAAGATCCTTCATGCAATAACTAAAGTGAGTTGAAGTGTAGAAAATTGAACCCATCTTTAGGATACTTTTATGCCTATCCAAAATTATACACAACTCTTCGATATCTTCGACACGGCTTCACATTTGTTCAAAAAATATCCATACGAGGCATCAAATTCCTTGTTTGCTACACAAAAAATGATAGAAAAGATGTGACTCTCCGCATCCTGTGCCACCACCACTAGCAATACTCCTCCATACTTGCTCCTGAAGAAAGTCCTGTCATTGTCTATGAATTTTTCCAACTATTGAAAACCAAGAATCCAAGCACCATAGGATACAAAAAAGTACTTGAAGCTTCCGTTTTCATCAACATGCAATGTCGTCTTACTTTTAGGATTTTTGGACTCAAGCATGTAATGGTAGGCATCGAGGACTGCATACCCGTGCTCGTGTGTCTCCCCAACCAAGTCCTTGGCAATCCCCATGATTGTATATATCTTCTAATAACTAATCGTAACACCAAATTCTATAAGGAGTTGATTGGCCATATCACTTGTAGAAAGGTCTTTGCTATTGAGGAATCTATTTTGAAAATATTGACCGAGGTCCTTTGTCGTGGCATAAGTATTTTGGCTCGTAATGTGCTCCAAACCATATGTGTGATACTTTTCATAAACATTAATGATGAATCTGTCATAACTTAAGTATTTCACAACCCTTAACCACCACTTGCAGTTTGTATTAGCACATCTAAAAGAAAAAACTTTGCCCTAATTATTCACCTTCTTTAGTTTGAAATCTTTTTTCAAGCAAGCAATAAACAAAGAAGTAGATAGTTCTATCGTATTCTTGAATGACATTTCCTTATAAAACTAGTCTCTATATCTGGACAATTGCCTGATTGTGTTGATTGAGAAGAACTGTCCACCATATTGCTCTCAATAACTGGCTTAGGTGTTTGATCATTATCTAGAATATTCGTGTCCAAATCATCTAACTTATCATCAAACATGTCTTATTATTGTTCCTCTTCTACATTCTGGTTCTCAATCTCTTTCAGTTTTTCAACCACGTACACCCTTAAAACCAGCCTAGCTAAATCACTCATATAAGCATACAACCAAACCTAATCGATTATCTTGAAAGATAGTACCCTTTGATTTTTAAAGAAGTTGTGCATCTAGCTAATGATGAGTTCTTTTGATTGACAATTCAGTCCACAATAGCTGATGATTAAGTTTAAAAAATCATCATATGAAACATCACTTTAGATTGTCATAACTATCATCTCTAGCATTTCACCCTCCTTTCATGACCATAATATTAATTTCTTCTCTCGATCCATTCACCATGACAATCCACCTCTTTTGTTATTGATCCCTCCATTAATGGTACCTACATAAAGACATTTGTTATAAAAGCTAATAATGACATGATAATAAAATTGATAGTGATTTTATAGTACCGTAACATAAACCCCAACAAATTTATAATCTGTTGCAACTGGTGAATAATATGTTGCAGCAGTAGCGGTAACAACAAGTATGGTAAACAAGAAGATGATGATAATGAAGCAGAAGATGATGAATAAAACAACAGCAATAATGAACAACAAAAATCACAATGGGTGAGAAAAAAACAATGAATGAGAAGAGAGAGAAATACATATTTTTTCCTCCGTTTCCTGTTATATTAGGTTTTACATTTGGATCAAAATGTAAATTACAGAATTTGCTGGCTATTCTCAAACTTTTTCAACTTTCTTAATGCATAATAAAGTAATGATCACCTACACTCAATTATTAAAACTTGACTCACCTACACCTCATTTTAAAATTTTTGTCACTTTTAACTAAATTACCTAAGAAAGATAGACAATTTTCTTGAGTTGAGAAAATGATCTAAAAATCCTTCACATACCCCTGAAATGACAAATAAATTTAGGTAGAAATAAAGACAATGTTTATAGTGTTATGAAATAACAAAGAATAAAGAAGAAGAACAGAGAGAGAAGAGAGAGTAACTGTTATTTCTCTTGAGAGATTCTCATGGATGAGAGATTGAGAATACAATGAACAAAAATTCCTCTATTTATAGGGGAAAATACTCATAGTTTCTCTCTAAAAGGTAAATATTTCATATCCTAATAGATATCAACTAGATCTTGATAGATCTTATCTATATTTTTGATAGACATTCACTATAATGTAAATATATTTATAACACTCGCCCTTTAATTTCTAATTAATAGATAATCTGCCTCGTTAAAACCTTACTAGACAAAACTCAGTGAAAAAAAATCTAGTAAAGAAAAAAGAGTACACATCTCTAATAATACGCATTTTGGCTGCCTCATTAAGAAACCTTACAAGAAAAACCTAGTGGGACAAAACCTCATAATGAAAAAAAAGTACAACATATATTAACTCCCCCTAATGAGAACATTCTTGATCCTTTGCATCCCGATCTTGTGCATCATCTTTTTAAAAGTTGCAGTTGGAAGAGACTTGGCGAATAAATCAGCCACATTGTCCATTAAACGAATCTGTTGCATGTTAATATCACCATTCTTTTGTAGCTCATATGTATAGAAAAACTTTGACGAAATATGCTTCATTCCATCTCTTTTTATGAATACTCCCTTAAGATGTGCTATGCATGCTGAATTATCTTTGTATAAAATTATGGGTACATTGTCACATTTTAAACCATATATTTCTCGAGTGGAATGTATTATGGAAGCCTCAACCATACACATTCTCGACTTTTTTCATGAATAGTTGCGATTTCAATATGATTCTATAAAGTTCTAGATAGACTGTTTTATATATCTCTATGATAGGGAAGTTCCACTATATATGAACACATAGCCTATTTGAGATAGAGATTTATGCAGGTCAGATAAATACCCAACATCAACATAACCTACAAGATCGAGACTACAATCTTTACAATAATATAAGCCCATATTAATAGTCTCTTTAGGTACCGTATATGTGTTTGATCTCATTTCGATGTTTCTTAGTTGAAGCAGAACTATATCTTGCTAACAAATTAACCGAAAAGGCTATAGGCCTTGTAGTATTTACAAGATACATGAGTGCACCAATTGTGCTAAGACATTGTACTTCATAACCAATCCAATTTGACATGTTTCTCATTTCAGCAAATAATTTACTGCTTTTGAAAACTCTCCAAGAGTTCTGATAATTTTCAAGATATAACCTTATACAATATAAGGATTATAAATATGTTTTCCAGAAACTTTTAATTTGAATCCTTAAAAAATCTTTCATATAAATTTTGTCAAGTGACAGTATTCAACATTTCATGAGTGACATCTTCAAGTATTTGGACTGCAAATCAAATAAGTTATATGTTTACCGAGATGCATCCTTTCACGTCACTTGATAAATATTTCTACGTTAGCATGCTTGAATAAATGTAGAATTCAGATCCTCATAATCTTTCACAATATTGCGCCAATATTATATCAAATATATTAATGATATATCATTTTGTATCGGTTAACAGGGTGACATAACATTTTGAGATCTCACCACTTCGTTATTTTCAGATACCTGAACCTCTCATAAGATTTCATGAAGTGTTATGTTATAGGCTCTTCAAGAGCAAATTGTCTTCTTATTATGACTATTTACACCTTATCCTTTTCAAGGATTATTTCATTTGGAATCGATTGGTATACCACGCTTCACGCATGCATAGATTTTGTACTTTAGGGACACAAAATAGGAGTACTTGCAGCTTAATGTGAGATACTTTCAGCATTTGACTTGAATTATCTTTTGAATGAGGATCTGGTGATAATTCCTAACATATTTCATAGTTGCTTATAATCTCTCCCTTAAGTTAGAAAAACTATAATCTCTCCCTTAAGTTAGAAAAACTAACTTATATCTTCCATCTTCTTTGATAAATTCATCTTTGTGTATTATGGTATATTTATTAATCGCATACCGCACATCAAAACTATTAGATGGACAACATGTGGTTCCCGACCCAAAACCAACTTTGAGGGGGAATTAATCATAATTTATTGATTTGATGCATACAAGTACTTTTTTATATAATATTTCATGTTTTAAACCAATACATATAGCTTTGTTCTCATTAGAAATGATTCAGCTATTTATCAAAGACATTTAGTGTCAAACCATCATCATCAAGATGAATTGTCTTGATAACACAATCTGAAAATTATGATCTTAACTCAATTTTATTGAGCAAACAACTTATGAATGTCAAATTGTAGGTTGACAGTGAATGTACATGTGATCATCTTATTGATGCATATTTTCAATATATCACATGATAGGTGAACGGACACTTATTCACCTTTTATACTTTTTAGATTTTGAGGGATCAAATTTCAACATTAGTCTGTCCAACCAACTTATCATGAGAACAAGCAATATTAAAAGTTTATGAAGAATTTTCTAGTTCCTCATATATGTTTAGTACTCACTATGCTCATCTTTGGGATATCGCAATCGTTCATGTCAATTTATGAACTTTTATACTAGTAAACTCCATGTTTATCATGATATGTGCTTTTTTGTTTTAGTAAATTTTAGATTTACTATGACATGAATAGATGAAGATTTACTACTTTGAAAGTAGATTTCAAAATAACTCTTCTCTGTTATTTTGCCTCTTTCGAAGGTGAGTTGTGATATCATCACAATCAAGTGCACGTTTGTATTGATAAGCTTCTCATTCCCTTGGAATGGAATATAATCGTGTCTTAAGCCTATCAAATTTTGATAGCTTATAATCTCTTTCATGATATTGCTACTTCAGAAGCACATCAAGGCATACATATCTTTCAAAGTATATCATATCAAACTGCTACCACATTTACTTTAAGAATGGAGCAAATTGTTAGACGTATCATATATTACTCACATTCACCTCATGGAATTTACCATATTTACCGTGATAGGTTTCATAATTTTTCACCAAATACACATTATTTTGCCTTAGCCATCATAATATCATCAATATGGTGAATTGAGATTCAAACTCAACGTCTTATCCATATAAATGTGTCTTAGGCATAAATAGATAGGACTTAAATCCAATATCTTATCATCGTGGTGCATCGAGACTCTAACCCGATATGTTACCTTTTGCGCCAAGGGACTTTGAGGCATCATGAGGTTTTATTCAGTTCAAATAATTATAAGCACAAATAAATCTAATTACAAAAAGATATTTTCACCGTGTCGCTGATTAAAATTTGCTCGAAACTCTGTTATACAGAATATCACGGCTTTGTTAAAAGAGGCGAACACTCGATCGTCATCTTTCCCTGCCTCTCAAAAACAATTTCTCAAAGAAAATAATTAATACTCGTATTATATGTAAACTCAAAAACTGCAAAGAAACACCCAAAAGGATAATAGCGATTAGACAATACATACACGTGAACTAGTATCAATAGGTTATATATAAATTTTCAGAAGAAATTATCATGTATGTGTGTAACATTTCTGTCTATCCTTAAATTGTGGTAATTATTATTATAAAGACAAGTGTCAAGATAGTTACTGTATCAGTGATGCTAATGTTATAGAAGGATTTCATCTTTGGTACAAAGACTTAACAATCATATTAGAAAATTAAAGAAACAAATCACAGTCAGAATTTGTTTTGCCGAGTTCTCCAATAATATTTAAATTGAGAATATTCGCGCTGATAACGGGTTATGAAATAATAAAAAATAAAGAAGAAAAGTAGAGAGAGAAGAGAGAGTAATTTTTATTTCTCTTGAGTGATTCTCTTGGACGAGAGATTGAGAATACAATGAACAAAAACCCAATACTCCTAGTTTCTAGTTTCTCTGTAAAAGGTAGATATATCATATCTTAATAGATATCAACTAGATTTTGATAGATCTTATCTATATTCTTAATAGACATTTACTATAATTGAAATACATTTATCACATATAGAGGTATATTACTCACTTTTCTTGATTGAATAAATAAAAGAAAATAAAAAGAACAAAAAAAAGGAAAATGGGCGAACTAAGGAAATGATATAATTATCATTAATAACATTAATGATGGAAAAAACTAAAATGACTATCTTTAACATTTTGTAAAAGTTTAAGGTAAAATTTATGTCTTTTAAATTTAAAAAAAAATATGCCAAAAAGGAATAAAAAAAGATAAATATGAATCCAGCCCTTAGAGAGCGTCACGTCATCAAGCCTATATATATATATAGAGAGAGAGAGAGAGAGATTATTCATGTATGTTGCGGATGAATTAATGTACTTACTGAATTTGTATGTGTGGGTGAGTTCCCTCTTGTCTCTAACCTTAGTAAAATAACCATATAAATTCAAGAAAGTTTAAAATTGTTACTACAAGAAATTGATGGGAATGGTGGACTCATCATATTCTAATACTTTTGCTTTATTTAAAATGTCAAAATTTTATATTGATCATAAATTTTTGGTACTGTTAGATTTTGGACTGATCAATTGTGTAAACTTCTTATATTCTAAATAGAGTTGTGAACAGTATATATATATATATATATATATGTATGTATGTATGTATGTATGTATGTATGTATGTATGTGTATGTATATATATATGTATGTATGTATGTATGTATGTATTGACAAAATTACTTTTAATTTTATAGAAGTAAGGTACGTGCTTAACCTAAATGGAAAAAATAAAAATAAATTGAGAGAATATATTATAGAAAAACATGAATTAATAAAACAAATTTAGCATAATATATGAGTAATTGGTTGGACGATTAATAAGTATGATAAATTTGTGAACACTTACAAGTAAAAGAATCAAACATTCACAATTTCACTAATTGGAAGATTTAATTATTTAGTCAAATATAATTAGGAATAAAATTAGAATCTATCAATAACTAAGTGATCAATTTATTATCCAACCATTTACATAGGTCTGTCAACAAAAATACTTAACCAAAAAAAAATAGTTTAATTTTTTTTATATTTTATTAGTTAAGACCTTTGGAAACAACTTTTGTAAAAAATATCTTTTCTGATGAAGATTAAAAAAGAGTGAATTAATATTTCACATTCATTCTTTTCTATCCTCCGTCACACCTGATATGATTTGATATCGATTAAACTGTAAAGCAATTTTACGATTCAGATCCCAAAATTTTATCCCCTTGTTCCTTTTATATATAGATCAATAGTATTCTTAAACTGGAAAGCTCCTTAGTTGAAAGTTAAAAGACCAATATGCTCATCAAATATTGAACGATCATTTTACCCTTCAATCTAAAGTTATGCCTATAATATTTCATGTCCTAAAAAGTAAATTACATTCTTACAAATTTAAGTTTTGATTAGCCAATTAAATTCATAATTATTTCCTCATAGATCACATCTTTCCGTAACCTAGAAAGAGGTAGAATTTGAAGAGTTGTAATAATTAACAGTAAATTTTACCTATATCCCTACATGTTTATCATTATTTACCTAAAATTCAAATATTTTATAAAATTTTAAAAATTTTCATTTTTTAGACATTGAAGATACATATAATTAATGTTGGGTCAAAATCATTTTCCCTCCCCAACTTTATCTTAATAATCAAACTCCCCCCTCAACTTTGAACAATAATCATACTCCCCCTTTTATACTAATTGACTTTTTAAAATTTCTATTTTACCCTTTGTAATCAATTTTTTGATTCTTTTTTTTAACTTCTTTAAAATCATCATATTTTCATTTTTAAAAAAAATTATATAACAAAATTTTCATAAAAACATAAACATTATCTTCTAAGAAAAAAAGTAAGAAATACTAATTAAGTATATAAGCTAATGATGATCTTTATGAAGTGAATTAGCATGATAAGAAAATTAGTTTTATTAATCATAACCAAAACTATAATATTTATTTTACAAGTGAAAATAATAAATAATACTAATTTTATAAACATATTTTAATGCAGAAAATACAAACAATAAATAAAAGCGATAAGCCCCTAGTATCACCCCGAACTATGGTCAAAGTTGTAACGACACACTCCAACTTCACAGGGGTTCTACTATCCTCGGAACTCAAATTTAGCATATTTTTGTCATTTTTTGTGCTAATGTGACACCTTTATTACATAAAATGGAGCTCACATCAAAGGTGTCACGCCATCTAAAATGATTGACAAAAGGTATTATGTTAGCTAAAAAGATTGACAAAAATATGCTCAAATTTAGTTTAAGGGGTAATAGGACCCTCGTGAAGTTGACGTGTGTCGTAGCAAATTTGGTCATAGTTCGGGGGTACTAGATGTTTTTAATTTCTTGAATAAAAATAAGATCAAATTTTAAATATTATATTTATTTATATAAATTATAAAATATGTATTACTCTATTAATGACAAACACAATTTATTTAATGATATAGACAATAGATAATATCGTTTCTTATGACTTGATTCTCATACTAAAAATAGATGTTTTAATTTATCTGCTCGATTTGTGAAATCAAGAGAATTGTATTATATTTTTTTTCTACTCTTTAGTGTTAAATAACTATATAAAGTAATAGTATAGATAAATTCAAAGTTTCAAATTATCATTAATAAGGTTAATTTAGCAAAATATACCTCTAAGTAAAATTTTCTTAAGGATTGTGTTATATTAACAAAAAGCTAAGTAATATGAAACGAATTTAGTAAGAGAGTGATAAAACACGAAAATATGTACACATGCATGTACATACATATGTATATATACACACTTATAGTGGGTTGTTTGGAAACAAGTTATTCCGAAATTAGTTATCACAAAATAAGTTGTACTAACATGGATGTATGGTAACTTATCTCATCACTGTGGTATAAATGGTGCGATAAATAATTTTGAGACTACCTAATACATCTAATTAAACGTGGGATAAATAATCATGAACTTTGTCTCGGTAATTATTATAATTATACCTCACACCAAACAACTCTTTAATACATATAATACTAAAATAACGATCTTAAAAAATAATATTAAATTTTGTGATAAATTTATAAAAAAAAACATTAATTTGCTTATAAAGTTAATAAACTTAAATAAAATGCTACAAATATCCATGTTAAAAAAATATTCATTACATATAATATAAAAAAGATATTATATAAATATAGGATTAAAATTACAAGGATAAAATAGACATTGCATGGGATAAAGGCGGAAGTATGATTATTGTTCAATGTTGAGGGGGGAGTTTGAATTTTTAATCAAAGTTGGGGGGTAAAAATGATTTTCAAAAATTACCTAATATCTCAACTTATCTTTATGAAACTATATAATTTTTTTATTTTTTTATTAATTGCTTAATTCTTTTTAAGAAAAAAAAAATCGGATACATCAATAAAAAATAGTATGTATTTTCCCCTAATCTAATTAATGTATTATGTATTTCGATCAAATAATTTCAGAAATGAATGTATCTCAATAATTAAAAATATGTATCTCAATTTCAAAATTATGTATTCGAGCAAAAATAAAGTAATTAATTGTTACATTCTTAAGTTCAAAATTATATATCATCAACTTGAAAATTATGTTTGAAATTTATATAAGTTTTACTAAATATTATGAAGTGAAAAGATTAAATTATGTGTCATAAAAAAACTATTTATCTTAAGGAGTAAAATTTTAAATAACATAAATGAGGGGCAAAAGTGCAAATGACCCATTTCTTGGTAACTTTGCAAGCAAGCTTGAAGGGATTTGAGTCTACTAAGGGTGTTTGAATTGATTTATTTTTAAATATTTTTTATTTTTAAGTATTTTTTTATTTTTGAATGTATTTGGTAAGAATAAAAAGTGCTTAAAAATACTTTACTTTAACTTGAAAAGTAAAAAAAAAAAAAAAAAAGAGCTAAAAGCCAAAAATAGGGAAAATTTCATCCATAATCACTTAACTTTGTATCTATTATTCAAAAGTCACTTTTCTTTCATTCATTACACAAAAATCATTTAACTTTACTCCGACCATTATAAAAGTTACTATAACTAGATTTTACAATAATTCCATCGAAAAAATGATGTGACAACTTTAATTAGTTCTTAATCTTAGTTTAAGTGAATATATAATACATTACTCATATCTTTACCCTTTTTATATGTGCACAACCCGATATTTCTTATGAATTATTTAATAAAAGAATACCAATTTTTTAATAGATTAGATTACCTAATGAAGACTATTTTTATAAAAAAAAATTGGCTGATATTTTTATGAAACATTTCATAATATTGCATTAATCTGCCAAAAAGGTACATAAAAAAGAGTGATAAACGAGATAAATTCTTTAAAACACATAAAATAGAAATACATGTATGATATTATTTTTTTAATAAAATTATTTTAATTCGTTGAAGATAAATCAACATGCTAAAGATAGTTTTAAAATAAAATCTTTTTAATTGTGTCATTGTATAAGTATTATTAAAATTTGGACAAATAATGTTATATTGACAGTTTTGTTAATAAAAGTTATGAGATATAAGTACTTTAATAGATAAAGAAATTATAGGATATCTAATTTTTATATTTATCAATTAAATTAATTAAACAATATGTAATTTATCAGAAATTGAATAATATAATAAATTTTTTTAAGAGAATTAATCGATTATCTATAAATAGAGTAGTTTATCATATTATTATGATATACCAAATGCAAAGACCCAAGTGGCAAGAAAAAGAATGTATGAAAAAAATAATTTTATCAACTACATGTCACAATTTTAGAGCAAGAAAAATAACTTTATCAACTACATGCCATCATATTAGAGGAAAAAAATTTTACCAACACATGTCTCAACTTTAGAGGATTTTAAGAATATATAAGTATAATTTTATTTCATAAAAATATCAATCATAATTTTTTATGAAAATAGTCTTCGCTAGATAGCCTAATCTATTGAGAAATTGATATTCTTCGTTATATAATCCATAAGGAAAATCGAGTTGGCATATATAAAAAAGATCAAGATATGTGTAATATAATATATTCTTTTAAATTAAAATTATGAGCTAATTAAGGTTGCCACATTAATTTTTCGGTGAGATTTTTGTGAAATCCGGTTATAGTGACTTTTATGATGGTCGGAATAAAGTAACATGACTTTTGTGTAACGGATAAAAGAAAAGTGACTTTTGTGTAATGTAATAGACACAAAATTAAATGACCATGGATGAAATGAATAAAAGAAAAATAACTTTTGCCTAAAAGATACAAAATTAAATAACATGAATGAAATTTACCCCCGCAAATAGGTTGTTACCAACTTTTGACTTTTGACTTATAGCTTTTAAGCCACTTAAAATAACTCTATCCAAACACTCCTAATTCACTATTTTGGCCCACGCTATTGTACTTTAGAAAGCCCTGAAGAGGCAATTTATATACCGTAATTTAAGGTCTTAAATAAATATGAATATGATTTTTCATTGAAAAAAATATTGCATGAATTACAAAGATGGTTTTGAAAGTGGACGGTCTTAACCTGAGACCAAGATTTTCTTAGTTTTATTGACTGACTAAGGTTTCTTTAAAAGTTAATCGTGATTAATTCAATTATTGTTTTTCAATGACTTTAACAACATGCCATTTCAGTTAAACGAGTGTAGAATATTATTTTTTGGATTACAAGAAATGACGCGTTATAGAGTGGAGGAAAAAGTTGCGGACAATAAAACAATACAAGCAGTTTTTGTTAGTACATTATAAGGTGTCAAATGGGCCGGTCTTAACCGGCCCGAATTGGCCCACTAAAAAAAATCGGACCGATTTAACCCGATCCGATAAACCCAAGGTTTTTAAGGGTCCAGATCCCGATCCGATTGGGTTTTGAATTTGGGCCCAGTTAACCCAACGTGCATGTCAAATTAAAATGTGATAATTAAAAATGAATGGAGAGAGTAGTAAGTAGTCAAGTTATGAGAATATTAAGCAGCCGCAGTTCAAAATAAGATGGGATAATACCCGCGAAAATACCTGACCTTTGACTAGATTACTAGTTGAGCATACTTAACTTTGCGGGGGGTCCTATTACCCCCCAAAAATTTTTTTTTCGTATTTTAATGGCATATATCTGTCACTTGGCCCATTGCGTATTGAGCGCGTGAAAAGTGTTAAAAATGTCATAAACTCTTTTTTTTTTGCCAAATAGCCCCTTAATTTTCTAATTTTTAAAAGTTTAATATTTTTTATTTATTTTTTCATTCTTTCACTTCTCTGTTCTCTCTTCTCTTCTTTCTTTCTTTCTTTCTTTCTTTTCTTCAACAATGGAGTCTTCAAGAATGGTTGCTCCATTGTTGAATTGAAATTGAACAATGTATTACACTTTAATTTTGACTTTATTCCGAAAGTGACTTCAATAAAATTTCTTTCGGAAGTCTTCAATTGTTCAATATATACCGAACTCAACCCGGTTAGGGCCCGCCGGTTAACCGGCTCGGCCTATCCAGGATAAGCTCTTTTTTTTTTTTTTTTTTTTTTAAGATTTTGGAAAATTGGGCCAAACTAGCCATTGGCCCAACGGCTATAACGGCTAGTTTGGGATCATTTTTTAATCCCCAAAAAATTTCTATATACCCTACACTTTCAAATCATTTTCCACACAATTTTTCATCCTCTCAAGTCTCAAATCTCATTCCCTCTCAAATTTCATTTCTCAATTCTCAAATATTCTATATATTTAATTTCTAAAGTGCTCACTTTAATTTTTAAAATTTTGCGATTACTAAGTACGAGTGGAAGTTTCTAAAGTCGCAACCTTCGGATACTTCCAAAATTTGGTATTGTCGTTTCATCTCTTACTTTTAATTTATAATTAGCTTATTAATTGTTGAATATTTATTTTTATTACTTTTTGTGTATTTTGAATATTTTTTAGTTTGATTTATACTATAGATAAATTCAGAAACCTCGGTAAAAGTGTCAAAAAAATTTGTCCTGAAAGTGGTAGTGGTAGCAAAAAGTGAATTACTAGTGGTAGAGGTACTTCAAGTACTAGATATACCCGTGTGCCTTCGTCTCTGATACCACTTAGACAACCTTTTGAGGAAGAAATAGGTGTAGGTACTCACGATATGGATTATTTAGAAGTTCAGGAAAATTACGGTATAGAAGAAGAAAATGAAGTAGATGCGGTTGATTTAGATGAAGATGATGAAAATATTAGTGAGACACCCGAAGTAGGAAATGCTAACGTTAGATCCGAATCGGTTAATCTCCCTCCCCGTCCTCCCCGTGTCCCAAGAGCTCGTAAACAAACTAGTGTTGCATGGAAATTTTTTGAACATATATCAGATACTGAGGTGCAATGCAATATTTGTCAAAAAATATATAAGTATAAAAGAGGAGGCAAGCAAGGGGGTACAGGTACGTTAATGAGACATTTAGCTGAAGACCACGAAAGAGAGTTAACAATTGCACAAGGTGGTGAGGCTATTGGTGGACCACACAAACTAGAATGGACCCAACAACCGGTCACGTAACGAAGAAGTATAATAAATTGAGGGACCGGAAAGAAATAGCAAAAATGGTAGTTGTAAGTTGTTTGCCTTTTAGTTTTCCTTCTTCTGATGCTTTTATTCATTATATTCAGGCAATTTATAATCCTATGTTTAATGGTATTCCTAGAAGTACTTGTCGGTCTGATATTTTTAGACTTCATTCACAATATTATTTTTATTTATCTATATTGTTAAAAAATATTCAATGTAGGATATCCATAACTTCTGATCTTGATCGTGCTGTAAATAAAAATGATTATTTAACCGTTACTTGTTACTGGATGGATAGTAATTTTGTGATGCAAAAACGTATTCTTGCTTTTTTATATGATGAAGATCGTAAACATACTGGACAATTTATTGCTGACTCGATACATAAAGTTGCAGCATTTTATGGTATCAAAAATAAAATCTTGTATCGCTTTTGATAACGCTTCTAACAACAAGACTGCTATAACAAAGTTGAAATCTAAGCTATCACCGCCGTTACCTGAAATTTTTCTTATTTAGTGTGCATGTCATATATATAATTTAATTGTAAAAGATGGTCTTGAATTTTTTGAGATTTATATTGAAAAAATCCGTTTTGCTGCTGGTTTAATACAAGGAAATAATCGTAGATCGAGAATTACAGAATTTAAAGTTAAATGTCAAGAAAATGGACTTGCACCGATATTGATGCCTGAGGATATTAGATGGAATTCTACGTATGATTTTTTAAAAACTTGATATAAATATAGAGTTTTTATTACATTAACTTTTAACCAACATTGTGGTTCATTTGCTGATTCTGCCGATTGCATGCTACTTGATTTTGATTGGGTCGTAATTAATGATCCTGTTAAGTTTTAAAAAAAAATTTATGTAGCTACGGTTGAATTTTTCGGTGCTTATTATCCTTCTGTTTATAATATTTTGGGATATATAACCGATATTTCTGGTTTGCTCAAAGAATATAAAAATAAAGAAGGTTATGAAAATGTTGTTGGTTCCATGTTTACTAAATTTAAAAAATATTTTTTGTCGATTCTCCCTATTTTTTTGGTTGGTGCTATGCTAAATCCGTGCATTAAATACCATACTATGTGCCACTTTAGTACGCTTATTTATCGTAACTTAGAAATAAATACTAACAATGATTCTGAACAAGTGCAACCTAATTTGTGGACGGCTACGTCTGATGTGAATGCTTACATAGATAAATTATATAACCACTATGCTAATTTAGTTGATTTAGCTGTACCGACACAAAACAGTCCAACTGTCGCTCCTCATCCTCCTGAGGTGCCATCATTTTCTAAAAGGCCGGCACATTGTGGTTTTCCTGATTCCTTTTATGATTTACCCTATTAGAACAGTGTTGACGAGGGAGCTTACACATCAACTTATCGGGAAGAGCTTAAGTATTATCTTCGGTCACCACCAGAGGATCGCAAATGATGGATCAACACGTTGGATTGGTGGAGGAATAATTAATCACAATATCCTGTGCTTTCAAGATTAGCTAGAGATATCTTGAACGTTTCAATGTCAACCGTTGCATCAGAGAGCGCCTTTAGTCAGGGACGACAGTAACTTGGAGACAACCGACACTCATTGGGAAGCAATGCAATGAATGTTCTAGTTTGCCTCAGAGATTGGATTAGAGCAGAAAGAAGAAATCAAGGAATAGAACCAGAGCCGAATAATGAGCAGAAACTTGAAGAAATTATGACTTCGCGGGAGAACTCAGCAGAACCAAGTCCAATGAATGGGTTTGCCTCCATTGACTTTGACTATCCTATGCAAGTTCCCGTTAATATTAACATTGATGAGTTGGAAAAAATGATGCATAGTTTGTAGATTTTTTATTCATGTAAATTATAAATTTTGGATCATTTTGCAATCAATAAAATTTAACATTCATTAATTAACTATTAAGTATTTTTAATTTATTATATTAAGTAGTATATGTTTTGTAATTTTGTATATATCTTCTATACACATGTATATTTAATGTATATTTTTAATTAATCCAAGTGTATATGTTTTACAAATTAGTATATAACTATATATATATATATACATATTGTAGTATATATAAATGTATATTGTACAATAGTATATATTTTATTTAAAGTAGTACATATATATTGAATGGTGTGTATATATCTTCTATAGACGTGTATATTTAACGTATACATGTGTATATGTTTAATAAATTAGTATGTAAGTATATGTATATATATATATATATATATTGAATGGTGTGTATATATCTTCTATAGACGTGTATATATATATATATATATATATATATATTGAATGGTGTGTATATATCTTCTATAGACGTGTATATTTAACGTATACATGTGTATATGTTTAATAAATTAGTATGCAAGTATATATATATATATATATTGTAGTATATACTTTATTTAAAGTAGTACATATATATTGAATGGTGCGTATATATGTGTATATATCTTCTATAGACGTATATCTTTAACGTATACAAGTGTATATGTTCTATAAATTAGTATGTAATTATATATATATACATATTGTTGTATATATTTTATTTAAAGTAGCACATATTGAATGGTGCGTATATATGTGTATATATCTTCTATAAGCGTATATATTTAACGTATAAATTTGTATATGTTTTATAAATTAGTATATAACTATATATATATATATTGTAGTGTATATATATATATATATATATATATATTGTACTATTGTAGATTTGTAGTATATGTTTTATTTAAAGTAGTACGTATAGTCATATATAATTATATATTGAATGATACGTATATATGTGTAATTGTTTATATATATTTTAAAAAATATATATTGTATAATTGTAGTGTATATAGTGTATATAATTGTAGTTTATGTAGTGTATATTGGATTTTTCATTTTTTTTTTAAACGGGTTTGACCGATTTTTAACCGGGTTAGACCGGGTTTAGGTGGGTTTAACCGGGTTGGGTTAAATGGGCCGGTTCAGGGTTGTTTTCAACATTTTTACTGTTGAACCCGAAACCGGGCCACAACCTGGATAAACTAAACGGGCCAATTTTGATTTGGCCCAGCCCGACCCACTTCACACCTTTAGTACATTATAACTTGTGACCAATTTAACATTGTAGATCTAACGAATAGTACATGTCTTGCCTGTCTGTCATAGCTTGTTAATAATGAGCAACACTTGCAACTTTTGCCAATATGTTACGACTTGTGATCAGCTTAATACTAAAGGTAGAATGAGCAATACGTGTAATTTTTGGCATAACTTGGAGTAAATTCAACAAGTTTACTATTTTTAACTTGTGAAAATATCCCAGATGTCAACCTCATAGACAAAACTAATTATTACCCACAAGTACTTATATTCGACGCAACAAAATTTTTTCACAATAAATTTCCTTAAATAGAAGTCGTTTTCTGAAAATTTCATTTAAATGGGACCAAAATCTTAACGCCACACCAAAGTCATTCGTGCCAATTTGCCCAAAAATATGTATAAGCCAACCATTTATTAGGTTGAACGGCCACCGGGTACGATTAATTCTTTTACTTTCTTTTGCTACAAAATTTCAACTTTTTTTTTTGTAACTCAAAAGAGTTACTTGAATGACTGGGACATTTGATTCAATAATACTTGTATGAATGTAAAGTAGTTGAGACTAGTTTCAACTATATTAACCTCTTAGGAATAATTAAGCTTATTAAGTCCAAATGTAGATAGCAAATTTCAACAAATGTAAAATAAATGTTATTAATAGGCGTTTTATGGTTAGAATAGTGTAATCAATCTCTTAACAAGCAATTAGGTGAACATGCTTTTGGAATAAGAAATAAGAACAGGGTCAAAAAGGATGTCAATGAAAGAAAATGAGAGGTTATACTATTTAGTAGTAGATATAAATCATTTTCGTAAACTTTAAGGAGGTCCTAGATCTCTTGAGGTTGCACTTGAGTACTCATGAACAAGAAGTTACATCTTTTTCATCCGACAGTTTACAATGGTTATATGTGTTTATCCTGAAATCGATATTGTTGAATTTGTAGAGAATCAAGAACATGTGTTATGATTTATGTTGTTTTAAGTCCGGTTTACTAACAATTTTATTATTAATAGATAATGAAAATAAATGAAATATTATATAGATAAGCTAAGTAAGGCAAAGAGAACAAATCTAGGGGTATCCAAGACAAGTATGAGTGAGCATGAGATGAACTAATTAGATATTAAATAGCAAAATAGGATGCAAATAAAGAAAGTGTTTGGAACACAAGAAATTAGTACCCCGCTATTGCATTGCCTTCACAATTGAGGAAGATCGAATATTTATAGACTACAATGTTGAGGCCGTGGCTAGTAAAAAAATGTCACCAGAACTCTAAAGTATTAAAGTCTATCCCTTTGTGTCATGCGTACAATCCGTTGAAGGTACCAGCTAATATTTCTGCATAATTTCAACCTGTACAAGCTCTTCCGGCGTGTTGAATATTGCATCTGTTACTGCTACATTAGTTGTTTAGTTATTAGAGTCTAATAATTAAGTTAGTATAATATTCAATTTTTAGTTTTAGTAAGAGTCTATATGTAACACCCCGAGTTTGCACTCCAAACGTTGTATCGTGCTCATAATCCCGAAGGACCACAAGCTAACTCATGACTGGTACCTGCTTTAATAATTGAGTAATAATACAAAAATTAGGCTAAATCTGCCATAAGGTTCATAGCTGAAATCAAATACTGGTAATTAAATACTGAAAACTGGACATCTATCTGAAATAGTCTAGTCTTAAAGCCTCTAGCTGTCTGAACATGGAGTTGATGGGATAAGCCCCCAACTAACTCTAACTACTGAAAATATACTGAAATACTAAAATAACAACTCTGTCCTCAAACTATGAGGACTCACCACTAAGTCTGCTGCTGATAAGCTGGGCTGCTAAGTATGATCAGGAGCCCGTGCGTCTGAACCTATGATATAAGACATCATAGCGTAATAGAAAGGTATGTGTCAGTATTTTGAATGTACTGGTATGCTAAGTGAGGTAAGGCTGAATGCATGAGTTCATATGCATGAACAATAACTAGTTGAGTAACATGAATATAACTGAATCAAAGTACATGTATATATGAAACTGCTGTAAATACTGATTATGCAATGCTACACATATAACTACGTATATTGTAACTGAGATCATATTAACACTGGGTACTGAGTTCTAATAACTGAATAACTAATATCTGAGTTCACTGATGACTATATTACTGTTAGTTGGGTGGCTATTTTTGATAGTCCTGATTCTGTAGAACTGAACGAAGTTCTCTACTGAGTCGGGTGACTATTTCTGACATTCCTGGTGCTGTAGAACTGAGCTGAGTTCTATACTGAGACTGAAACCAAAACTGTGGGAGATAATCATCTAACCGACATGCTCCTGTCTGAACTGATTGAGGTCCAACCTATAACCCCAGTTGAAAGGGTGTTAGTACTATGCCACGAGTAAAGACAAGTTGTTGAGTCACCCTCATTTGGCAGGTGCTCTGAATGAGAAAGGTAGTACCTCAACTGGCAGGTAAGACACCTCATCAACCCTCAACTGGCAGGTTAATGTCTCAACCTACGCTGGCTATGTAGTTTTGGAATGCAAGGACTGCTTCTAAGGATCACACTTTCTAGTGGTAGGTGATCCCTCATCCTTGGGTTCACTCGGTACTGAATCCTACTCTCAGCTGAATAGATACTGAACTGATTTCTAAACAGTACTAGGCTGGACTGAACTATTACTGATCGTGTTAACTGACTGAACTGGACTGAATTCACCGAGTTCTGTTATCTGACTGGATACACTGAGTTCTATACTGACTAAATACTACTGATCGTGATATTTCTAAAACTATTTTGTAACTACTGTAGATCTAGATCAACATCTAGAATTTTGGGTATTGAATATCCCAGGACTCGATAGCATGGAAAGTAAAGCATAGCATAACCTTAAAAGCAT
Organism: Capsicum annuum; assembly: GCF_002878395.1. Classification (NCBI taxonomy): domain Eukaryota; kingdom Viridiplantae; phylum Streptophyta; class Magnoliopsida; order Solanales; family Solanaceae; genus Capsicum; species Capsicum annuum. Next base: position 34,671,991 of record NC_061119.1, on the reverse strand, counting down.
AATAATACTTGCTTACTAATAATGCATATTTTAGATATTTTGTCAAACACTTGATATACATGAGCTTTTGCATGAATGGAATCACATAATAACATGTCATGCTTTCACGAGTCAATTCACATAAGTATTTTAACAAACACTTGGGTAGCATGGTTATTCCATATAGAAATAAACATATAACAATATCATGGCTACTACATTTAACTTGTAGTTTAAGGGTTCAACATGAAGATCATATAAATCAACCCACAATTTTTTAGTTTTCATGAAACTTGTAATAAATCATGAAATTAAACCCCAAACATCAATTCACAGATGAACACAATCCAATTCCGATATGTAAATCATGAAATCATAAACTTGTAGTTTTAAAAAGGGTTCTTGGACTTTATGGGTGAAATAAACCCATGAATGAACACCTAACATACCTTGGTAATTAAATTCGTGAAGATTGATAGTGTGTTATTGAAGATTGGTCTTGAAATTTGAATGCCCTAGGGTTTGTTCTTGAGTAAATTTGAGAGAGAATGAGGGATTCTGCCTTTAGAGTAGGTTAATCTCGTGTTTTTGGGGATGATTAAGTGTGGAAAAATGATCCAAATACCCCTATGGACGCAGAGTTTTAATGACTAAAAACATGCCCAGGGATGTGTTGAGCATCGCTCCCGCGTCAAGGGTCGACGTGATAGTCAACGTGATGTGTCAATATCGCGTTGGCTCACTGGAATTTACATTGAAGTCTGGTGACAAAATCCTGATCGACGCGATGGGCGATGCAATGTGTCGAGATCGCATTGACTCACTATTTTGGTCACCCAAACATATTTTAAATGTGGTTCAAAAAATTTGAAACTCACCCGAAGTGACCTATTAACATAACTGATTATGATACAGTCCAAGAATTGACATTTTAGGGTCATAAGGGTTGTAAAATAAGATCATTAAATTATGAAGGCTAAAATGATTCTAAGTATAAATATTAGCTTAAATTTCTAAGTCTAGGACCTCTTTTCATGCTTTAAAGGATGAGTTAAGCTAGGATTCTGTGGGGTCTTACACTATACCTTAGTTTCTTTTAGCTAGATTGAATCCCAAAATGAAATCCCAAAATTGAATCTCCCACTACTGAAATCTCAAAATTGAATTTATCACAAGGTCCCTCGAAAGACAAAGAATATTTACTCAAAATTTGAGCATAAATCAGGGCTTATATCAACCCACAAGTTAAGGAATATCAAGAGCTATTTTTTAGGAATTTACATGAAATAGAATGGATTTTGAAGGGAAAAAAGAATGAAAAATGATCAAGAGGTGTTAAATTAACTTACCTTAACCTCATGGGCGATCTCTCATCATTGTTCTTGATTAATAGTCCATTAATAGTGGGTTAGGGTTAAGAAAATAAAGGAAATATAAAAGAGACAACAATATACAGGGTTGTCAGGGGCCCTTCGCAAACGTGGGACCCCTGTCACGAATGTGGCTTAGACCGACTTAAGCCTTTGCAAATGCATCATGTCTACTGCAAATGCAAAGAGCAAAGTTATGTCGGTTAAGCCGGCTTACCCTTCAAAAATGCAACGCTAGCTCACAAACATGGGGGGTCAATATCCTTGACCTTCATGAAAGAGAACAAGGTCTCACAAACACGAAGGCCAAGATTGGCCTACACCAGATGCTAGGAAACCAATAATTTTTGTAAGTCCCCATAAACTTCAATCGGATGCTTGGAATTTGTTCAAAACCCTGTGCACACAAACGAACTATGCTATCATACCAAATTCGACACTTCAAACTCAACGAAAATATCAAAACTTTCAACTGATATCATTTTAATTAAATGTGATTTTCATACCTATTTCTATTTTCACAAAAACTATCCAATATCTCAAAAGGAGTCCAGAAGCCTTAAGAAAAGAACAAAGGGTCCCCCTAGTCTAAAATTATTGTTTTAGAGCAAATGGCACTATTGAAGTTCTCATCCGAGACCGTTTACTAGAATTTTTTGGTCCGAGATCAATTTCTTAATAGTGAAAGCTCCAAAGATATTGAGCCTAAAATCCAAACAAACCGTTAGATAACCGAATCGATAATTTCAAAAAGTCATAAATGACATGTGGCCATTATGATAAGGCTCAAAACATCAAAAACTCATAGAAATTGAGAAAATAACCTAAAGGGTCATTACATTTTTCCTCTAAAAAAACATAACAAGACACACCTGAGCAATCTGACAGACTTGTCTCCTATTTGTCCTTTTTGTGCATCATTCTAGCTGATATCCCATTGGTTCTGATCCTGAACGAGATAGTGTCTATGCTATCGCTATCTTAGAGATGACCTTCTAAGGTTGAGTTCTCATACAGTTGAAATGGTATGTTGGATTCGTTGTTGGTGCCATGTGTCCCTAGGAGGTTTTACCCCCATCAATATCTGAAATCTAGTGATAACATAAAGGAAAAAGACTCAAAAATATGCCATCAAGCTATTAGAAATTGTTCATATGTGCCATCCATTATAAGTTTGGTTCATCCATGCCACTGCTTTTAAAAATTTGACTCATTTATGTCATACCATTACAGAAAGGTTCATTCGTACTGTTAGACTTTGTGACCCAAATTTTATTAATCTGGCCTGAAAAGATTGCGGTGCGACCCATTTTGGTAAGAACCTTATACACAAGCATTATATAAGTGTGATTTATAGGGTTGGTATTTTGATGTTTTTTCATGTGTTATTGAGATTTCAGCTCCTTCTTGTATTCTTATCCCATATAGTGACTTTTCTCCTCCTCTGTCTGTGGTTTTTTTTTTGTCTAGGACTTCCTAGTAAAATCTGTGTATTTTTTGTTATTTTCTTTTGTTTATTGTATTGCCTATTCTTGTTTGATTTCATAACACGTACCATTATTTTATAACAGTAATTTTGCAAAATTACTTTTGCACGTGATATTTTATTAGAGGTCCACATCATCAAGTTCAAAACAACTAATTTTACTTAAAATTAAAATTAAAATCAAATACATTAAAATAAAATTTGATCTATGTCGTTAAATAAAAATTGAATTCATTAAAAATAAAAATCAGATCCATTAATTATGTCAGGTTTTATTTTAATGGGTCTAGGTTTTTATTTTGATTTTATGTAGGCGTATCAAGGTTGAGGAGGTCAAGTGGGCTATTCACAGGATGCGTCAGGGTAGGGCGGCGGGGCCAGACGAGATTCCGGTGGATTTTTAAAAGAGCACTGGCGAAGCAGGTTTGGAGTGGTTATCAAGGTTGTTTAACATCATTTTTAGAGTGGCGTAGATGACTGAAGCATGGAGGTGGAGTACGATGATTCTATTGTATAAGAATAAGGAAGACATCCAGAGTTGCAACAACTATAGAGGTATTAAATTTTTGAGTCATACTATGAAGGTTTGGGAAAGGGTAGTAGAGTTGAGGCTGAGAAGGAGTGTGAATATCTTTGAGAATCAATTTGGTTTCATACCAGGTAGCTTGACTACTGAGTCTATTCACCTTTTGGGGACATTAGTGGAGCATTTTCAGGAGATAAAGAAAGACTTGTACATGAAGTTTATTGATCTTGAGAATGCTTATGACAGAGTTCCCAAGGAGATTCTGTGGAGGTACTTAAAGGCTAGAGGGATCCCATGGCATACACTAGGTTGATTCAGGATATGTATGATGACGCGAAGGCTCGAGTGAGGAGGGTAAGTGAAGATTCAGAGCACTTTCTAATTTTGATAGGGTTGCATCAGGGATCTACTCATAGCTCTTTTTTATCTGCCTTGGTGATAGATATTTTGATGCGGCATATTCAAGGGGAAGTGCCTTGGTGTATGTTATTTTCTACTGATGTGGTACGAATTGACAAGACTCAGGGATGAGTTAATAATAAGTGGGATATTTGGAGACAAACCCTTGAGTCTAAAGGATTTTGGTTAAGTAGGACCAAGAAGGAGTACTTGGAGTGTAAGTTTAGTGATGTGTCTCAGGAGACTGGCGTGGTTGTGAAGCTGGACTCTCAGTCCATTCAAAAGAAAGAGAGTTTTAAGTATCTGGGGTCTATGATGCAGAGAAATGGTGAGATTGATGAGGATATCACACATCGTATTGGGGCTAGGTGGTTGAAATAGAGGCTCACTTTGAAAGTTTTATGTGATAAAAAGGTGCCTCCGAAGCTTAAAGGAAAGTTTTACAGAGAGGCAGTCCAGTCGGCTATGTTGTATGGAGCAAAGTGCTAGCCAGTTAAGAACTCCCACATCCAAAAGTTGAAGGTGGCGAAGATGAGGATGTTGTGATGGATTTGTGGCCATATCAGGAAAGATATAGTAAGAAATGAGATTATTTGAGAAAAGGTAGGAGTGACCTCGGTGGAGGACAAGATGCGAGAAGTAAGGTTATATTAGTTCGGACATGTGATAAGGAGGGGCTCTGATGCCCCAGTGTTGAGGTGTGAGACACTGGTTATGGACGATTTTAGGTGGGGTAGAGCTAGGCCAAAGAAATATTGGAGAAAGGTTATTATTAGGCATGAAATGAAATAGTTACAGCTTACGGAGGACATGACCCTTGATAGGAAGGTGTGGAGAATGTGGATTAGGGTAGAGGGTTAGGGGGTGAGAGTGCGTCGGTAACAATAGGGGAGCATTCTTTATTTGTGTTTGAAGTTTCTTGTTCGTGGTGTTGAATGATTTCTAGGTGTCGGATAGATAGTTTTTAATATTATTTGGTAGCTATAGTATTTTTGTACTAGTTTATATGCATTTATGTTTTGTGTTTGGTATATTGCTATCGGTTCTATGTCGGGGGTCTATCGGAAACAACCTCTCTTCTTCATCTGAGGTAGTGGTATGGTCTGCACACACTCTACCCTCCCATACCCCACTATGTGGGAATATACTGGGTATGTTTTTATTGTTGTTGTTGTTGTAATATTGGTTGATTTTACATTTGATGACATGGGCTTCTAATAAGAAGTCATGCGGTAAAAATAATTTTGCAAAGTTAATATTATAAAATAATGACACAAATGAACCTTTTTGTAACGATAATGACATAAATGAGCCAAAGTTTTAAAGGCAGTGGCATAGATGAGTCAAACATATAATGAATGACATAGATGAGCTATTTTTAATAATTCAATGACATGTTTAATATTTTTTCCTAAATTTTACATTATCAATGTAATTTAACGAGTCGTGAAAATTACTAGCCATGTTTTCCTTTTCTAGATTGCACAGTCAACTGATTATAAAGTTTTAATTAGGTAAAAGACATAGTTTGCATCTTGTGGTACAGGGAAAATCAGTTGCACATTGCTACTTTATGGGTGACTTAGCTAATACTACTCTCCTATTTTTGTTTGAAGTGAATTCCTTAGCAGCGTGTGTAAATGATTTTTTCTGAATCTACAGGGTGCAAACTGTCTTTTCCATTTTAATTCAATTCATATAAGAATAGGAGTGTTAGATCCTCCATAAAATAGCTATAGCAATGTGTAAATGACTTTTTTGATAACTTAAACTCGTGCACCTACATATATACACTTGATAGACGTTAAGGTTACAATTGGAAGTAAAGTACATTCTACAAGGTCAAATATAACCACATCCTACCGGATTAAGGTCCAAAATTAGAAATGACGTAAAAAGGTCCTGCTCCAAAATATGGTGAAACAGGCCATTCCTACAACTACCTTTGGTTTCACTATTTATAGAACAAAAAAATCTTACAAGGAATGACGGGATAAACAGTCTCTAGTCCACTTAAATGGGGGGGGGGGGGGGGGGAACAAGTTTAAGGAACTTCTATTTTTGGTTGATGGAGATTTTCTTTTAATTAAAACTCGCTTTTATAATAATCAGTTAACCCATTAATTATAGGCATAATACGTAGATAGACATTTTAACTTAGCTTTAACTGATAATTACATATTTCAACTTTGAAAATGAACATTTATACACCTCAAATTGTCCTCATAGTATCTTGTGGACACGTGAAGCTAACAGAACACATATTTGGAAGTGTCTAGATGATATCTTGTAAGTTGAAATAATCAACTGATACAGTAAATGAGTAGAGGTGTTTAAATTTTGTGTATCCGCAAAGTTGAAATATATAATTATTAGTTGAGACCAAATTAAGTTGTACATCTATCTGTTATGCCTGAATTAAAATTATAGCTGTCTGAATTGTAGTCTTGCCTTTGGAGCAAATATATCTTACTCTCCTTTCCCTATCATGATTAATAGTGATAATTATTGATCAACATATATTTCAATTAGATTTGTCTACTTAATTAAAAATTAAACGGAAAATCCATAATATTTTGGCTCTTTAGTAGATATTTTATTAGATAATACCCGTTCATTCCTTTCAATTTAATGCCAAAGTCATTAAGGAAAAGTGATGTACTACACTAGGTTAGAAGTAGACGTCGTAACTTTTTAGAGTTCAGTTTGGCATTTTATAATTGCATATCAAGTCTAATAAGGAAAGAAGAGTACTGAGGATAGATATCAAATCCACTCTGAAGTTGCCCTGAAAAGTCGAATATACATTCAAATCAATCTAACGATCTATTACATCCCAAATTTTGTTGAAAGTGAAATTAGTATCACCTTAAAAGGTGACGTGACAGAGAAAGTATCTTCACCTTTTTAAGCTGCATGTAAAAGAAGTAAACTTTTAAAATGATGTAATTGCACACATGACACTATTTTATTGGTCATTATATAATTAAGTATTTTTTCTTCTCATTAATATAAAATAATTTCTTATACATTGATTTTGCTAATTCTTTTTCTTATTTATCATTTTTTTGTGGGCTTCACTTTTCTTAAGAATTTTCTATTTTCTTTATTTTTGATTCTAGTTTAGCAAATCACTATCCCTATGGAAGAATTTTTAATTCTTTACATTCAAATATAAAGAGAAACTAGGAGCTTTAAGCTAAAAGTGACAAAAGAGTTTGAAAATGAGGTATAGGTGACTCAAGTCTTAATAATTGAGTGAGGGTGACAATTATTTTATTATAGATTAATAAAGTTAGAGAAGTTTGAGAATAACCCATAAGTTTTTAAATATACACTTTGATCCAAATGTTAGCCTAATATAACAGGAAACGGAGCAAAAAAATGTGTGTTTCTCTCTCTTCTCATCCATTGTTATTTTCTCTCTTAGCGCTTTTTGTTGTTCATTGTTGCTGCTGTTTTATTCATCATCTTCTGCTTCATTATCATCATCTTCTACGTTATTATCATCTTCATCTTCTTCTTATTGACCATTGTTGTTTTGTTACCGCTACTGCTGCTATCCGACCAATTTCTTAGGTCAATTTTTGTTTCTTACATCACTTGGCAATACTTTATAGGAGAATTTGGTAAATCAAATTATAATTTTTAGTTGAATTTGTCATCTGGGTAATTGCTATTGTGCTATTTTTTCAACAATAGATAGCACGAGAACATGAATGCAACATAAGAGCCATTTGTTTAAACAGAACACTAATCTCTTGCGATAGATGAGCTATCTATTATAATGAAAGACTCATATGTTGGATCCATATTTATAGTTCTATAGTGCCATAACATGAATCGAATAGATGGATCATCTGTTACAACATATGACTCATTTGTTGTAACAGACTAGATTTCTATTGCAACAAACTAGTTATCTATTGTAATGAGGTAAATATCTGTCACAATAGATTATTAACCTATTGCAACAGAGCCTAAACTCAATTCCAATAGACGCATCGTCTATTGCAACAGAGTAAACATCTGTTGCAATAGATTAGTAACCTGTTACAATAAAACCTGAACTCAATTCCAACAGACGCATTGTTTGTTGCAACATAGTAAATATCTGTCGCAATAAGTTATTTATCTATTGCAACACGTTACTCATCTGTTGGAATCATTTTTAAAGATTTCTTAGTACTATAACATCTATCCTAACAGACGTTTCATATGTTGCAACAGATGTATAGTTTATTGCAACATAAGATTCACCTGTTACAATAGATGACTCATCTATTGAAATCAGCTTCAAGAGCGTAATATGAATCCCAATAGGTAAGTAATCTGTTACAGCTGATCACTTACCTGTTGCAACATATTTTTCACGTATTGCAACAAATTACAATCTTATGGGACTCATGTTATGACACTATGAAATCACTATTAATTTTATTATAATATCATTATTAACTTTTTTTAACAAATGACTGTATTTAGGTACCACTAATAGATGGATCAATAACAATAAGGGTGGATTGTTATGGTCAATGGATCGAGAAGAGAAATCAATATATATGATGTTGGAAGGAGGGTGAAATGCTAGAGAAGATAGCTATGATAGTCCAAAATAATATTTTGTATAATAATTTTGTGAACTTAATCATCAGCTATTGTGGACTAATTGTTAACTGAAAGAACTCATCATCAGCTACATGCACAACACCTTTAAAAAGCAGAGGGTACTACCTTTCAAGATAATCGATCAGGTTTGGTTGTGTGGTTATCTTAGAGATTCATTCAAGTCGGTATTAAGGGTGTACGTGGTTGAAAAGACGAGAGAGAATGAGAACCAGAATATAGAAAAAGAAGAAGAACAAAAATAAGACATCTTTGATGATAGGTTGGATGATCTTAACATGAATATTCCAGATGATAATCAAACTCCTATGCCCGTTGCTGCGAGCAATACGGTGTGCAATTCTTCTCAATCGACGTAGTATAGAAATGGTCAAGATGATGAGATCGGCTTTTACATTGGAATGTCATTCGAGGATAAGAAAGAACTATATATTACTTTATTTATTTCTTTCTTAAAAAAGATTTCAAAATAATGAAGGTGATTAATCGAGCAAAGTCTTTTGCTACAGATGTGCCAATCCAAACTGCAAGTGGTGGTTGAGAGCGCTGAAGTACTTAAGTTCTAAAAGATTTGTCATTCATAAACATAAAAAGTATCCCATATATGGTTCGGAGCATATTTTGAGACAAAATTCTCATGCCATTGCAAAGGTTCTCGGTGAATATTTCAAGAATAGATTCCCCAATGGCAAAGGCCCTTCTACAAGGGATATGTCCAATCAGCTCCTTACGAAATTGGGTGTCGTGATTAGTTATTGGAGGATATATACGGCCATGGAAATTGCCAAGGACTTGATTAGGGGGACATACGAGCACGGGTATGCAGTCCTCGATGCCTACCGTACATGCTTGAGTCCAAAAATCCTGGAAGCAAGACGGCGTTGCATGTTAATGAAAACGGAGGGTTCAAGTACTTTTTTGTATCCTATGGTGCTTGAATTAAAGGTTTTCAACATTTGACAAAAGGCATAGCCATCAACGGGACCTTCTTGAGGAGCAGGTATAACGGAGTTCTGCTAGCGGCGGTGAAACAGGATGTGGAGAATCATATCTTTCCTATTATTTTTGTGTAGCAGAAAAGGAATGTGATGCCTCTTACGAATATTTTTTGAACAACTGTGAAGCTTCATCGAAGATACCAAAGATTTGTGTTTCATTTCGGATAGGCATCCAAGTATTCCAAACAAAGGTTCAATTTTATTCACTTCAGCTCACTTTGATTGTTGCATCAGGCATCTTGGAGAGAACATTCAGACTAACTTTCACAGTGAAATGGTCGTGACCCTTTATTATAGAGCAGCTAAAGCATATAGTAGAGAGGAGATTTTAGACCATTTTAATCAAATAATAGATATGCATCCCAAGGCAACAAAACATCTCATACATGTCTATTTCGAGAGATGGAGTCAGGCATACTGTCTGGCAAATAGGTACATTCTTATGAATTTAATGTCTTGTTTTAGGTACAAGATTAGTATCATGTCGTAGTAAGTGATTCTTTTGTCTAGGTATAATATTATGGCATCAAACATAGCTGAATAGGTGAATTCATTATTTGGTTATGAAAGATAATTTTCCATCTTGGCTCTATTTGATATAATAAATGAGAAGTATGGCAAATTTTTCCATGAAAGGCATGTGGAGTTCGACAACGTTGGACTCTAATTTGTTTTAGAAGCAAAAAAAATAATATCAAAAAACATCAGTCTAAGGAATAGGTTATTTTCTCATCCAATAGCATATTATAAGTTCAGTACCAACGGTCATGGTGATATTGCAGCGATCGATCTTCAAACAAGATCATGTACGTGCAGAGTTTTTTAACTTCGACAAAATACCCTGTCCACATGCTATGGAAGCGCTTCGAGCTCAATACGGTGCAAATTATGAAAGTAAAACTTATGAGTACTCCTCTCCATATTATTCAGTGGAAAAATATAAAATGGCATATAGTGGACATATTACTCCGGTGCCTCTCTAAGAATCTTGTGTTGTTCCTACAAAGCTTTTGAGGAGATTAATACCTCCTCTATATATTGACCCAAGCACTATCAAATCGGAAAGAAGGCCATATAAGAGGAGGTTTGGAATCGGAGGATCATTTCCATCAAGAAGAAACAAGTGCTCCGTATGTAAGAAGGCTGACCACAACAGAACTACATGCCCAGATCGTAATCTACCATGATTGTTGTAATTGCAAAAACTTGTGTTATTGTTTGTTATGGACTTTTATATATTTAACTCATTATTGTGAATGCAAATGTTATCATTTATTATATAAAATATCTTTTTAATAACGTATGCATCAAAAAAAAGAGGCAAAATAGGAACTAAAAACAATTGACCTCAAAATTATTTTCAACAGTTTGCCCATCTGTTGCAACAGATGTACATTAACTGGAAGAATGGAATATTTTCCTCCAACAAATGACAAATTAGTTGCAACAGATGGATAATCTGCTGAAAGAAATCCAACCAATGACTAATCTATTTCAACAGATGGTCCATCTATTAAAAAAACTCAAAACTCTTGCTATTGATAATAGATTCAAAATTGATCCTTACCTCCAACCATTGACATGTTTGTTGAGAACAAGAAATACACAGAATGAAAATTAAATAAGAATTTAAAAGCCAAAGTCGACCAATTTTTTTTTATTAAATGAAAAATAAAATACATTAGGTATAGATTCGATATAGAAAAATTAAAAATATATGCTAAAATAAAAAATACATTCTAATTATTATTATTATTATCATCATCATCATTATTATTACCAGCAGGCCAATCGTCAATTGTCAGCAGCAGGGCCCTCATCAGCCTCTGCATCTCTCTAAACATCCTTGCTCTTATGACGACCATCTTCCTCTACAGGTCATTAACCTACCTCTGAAGTTCCCACATGGTGTCGCACAGAATAGCAATGTCCTAAATAGGATCAGCCATATCTAGAACACGCATGAAACGATAAAAAAAAAGTAAACACAAGAGTAAAGAAAAGAATCTGAATGTAATACAATGTATACTACCAACTAGTAGATTTACATTAAAAAAACTTACCTCAACGAAAAAGGAATATGCACTTTGAAGAGAAATGGTTGAAGATGTAATATGAAAAGACAAAATACAAGAAATAATAAATAAAGTAGAGTAGAATGGAGATTAAGGAGGGACCTATTTATAGAGGATTGAATTTGAATGTATTAGACAAAAAGGCATGACTGTTCAGCTCCATTGTATTAATTACATTCAAACTGCTGACTTTTTGTTTTCTGTGAAAAGTTGTGACTTTTTCTTTTACATTCAAACTTCTCACTTTTTCAAAATGATTTCTCACTTAATAACAATTGTTATTATTGAGCTGTTACAACAGATGGACCATCTTTCACAACGATAACCCATCTGTCGCAAGAGATTTACCATCTATCGCAATAGATGATTTGTATGTTACAATAGATAAGATATCTGTTGCAATATATAGATTATTTGTTGTGACAGATGGACCATCTATTGGAGGAGATGTTTTGATTTCTTCTAACAGATAATTCATCAGTTGCAATGGAAGGGGAATTTGATTCATCAGCTATTCTGAATGTGTTAGACAAAAAGTCACGACTATTCACCTCTTTTTTAATAGTCATGACATACCTAAATTAATTCAAATTGGTGACTGTATTATTATATATATATAAAAACAGATTTAAAAACAAAAAGGCAAAAAAGTTATGACTTGTAGCACTTGTTTTTTCTTGACGGGCCTGTAGTCCTCTGACAATGAAGATGGTTACCCTCCGAGCCTCTGTAGTCTTGTACTTTACTTAACTATAGGAAGTGAAGAATAAACACTGTCTGAAACTGATGGGGGATAAAGAATAAGGTATGTGCAGATGAATGGATCCACTTTTATGCGTGGGAGTTATCTATTATTGATCAGGTTGTTGTGACACTCACACATAAAATACAATGATTTTGTGAATGCAGTTTTTTATCGATTAGACACTGGTCTTCAAAAAAGATCCTGTATTTTACAGTTTAATTTGATAGGTGTGAATTGATAAGGCTGAAGGGTTCAAAGAAGCTTGTATCGATACCCTGTTACAATTTAATGACGATTTTTCTCATGTTTACGCATCAAGGTCTGAGAAGGAATCAATATTTGATGGTATTGTAGACATTCAAATAGTGATTGAACCAATTTTAATGGTGCAATTGACTTTAGAAAGGCCTCCGAAGCCTCTCAGTACAACAAACAAGAATGAAAAAAATCAATAGAAATTTTCCTGATCGAAATTTATATGGATGGGTTGCTCAAGGAGACTATTATATGGCATAAGGTGCTTGGGAGAATACCTGTGAGGGAAAGGGAAGGAGGTAGAGAAGACCATATATCATCTCATACCTTGTTTAAGAGGAAATATAGGGAAGCAAGTAAGGAACTTCTAGCGAATCTGGCCAATGAAATTGACTTGAGAAATGAAAACACTGAATGAGTTTCAAATATGGAAGTTTATCCAAATATTAAAATTCGTTAGTCATTCTTGAAAATGAAAAATGCTCGAGAGGATTGGAGCTTGGACACTTTGATAGGGACTGCAACTAGCGAGCGTAAACTTAATAAATATCCACAAAGTGCAGGATAAGAACTCTAATAAAGTAGTTTGGCAAGCACAGAGGATTGGTAAGATTTTCAGTCAAGAATGAAACCTAAACCAACAACTCCAGGGGTAAAAATAAAGAAAGCCAAGGGTCAATTTATGAAGTCTAACTTATATCTCATGCCTTCTGTTTGTGGTTCTGATCAGGTCAATGGCAGTAGAAATAAAAAGGTCTGAAGTTGGGTAGAAACACCATGCCTTGTTGTTTCCACTACCTTTGACCAGACCAGAACCATAAACAGGAGGCATGGGATGCAAGTTTAACTTGAGAAATTACCACCTTGGCTTGATCCCTTATTTTTACTTCAGGAGTTGTTGGTTCAGGTTTCGTTTCAGACCGACAATCTTACCACCATCGGTGCTTGCAAAGTTGAAACCTTAGAGTTCTGGTCCTGCATTTTGTGGGTCTTTATTCAGGCCACGCTAGCTAGTTGCAGTCCCTTAACAAAGTGCAAAGCTCCAATCCACTTCAATATTTCTCTTTTCAAAATGAACTGATGGATTTTTATTTTTGGACAAACTTTCATATTTGCAGCTCATTCAATTTTTTCATTTTTCATGTCGATTTCATCAGTCAGATTCGCTACACGTTCCTTCCTACCTTGTGTTTCTTCGTTAATAAGGTCTGAGTTGATATATAGTCTTCTCCAACTCCTCTTCCCCGCATAGGTATTCTCTCAATCATCTTCTGCTGTATAATAGTCTCCTCGAGTAACCAATTCATATAAATTTGGACCAGGGAAATTTCTATTGGTTTTCTATTTTTGTTTGCAACAGTGCGAGGCTTCGAAGACCTTTCAAAAGTCCATTGAACCCTTAAAATTCGTCTAATCACTATTTGAATGTTTACTCTGTCACTTAAAACTTGAACTCTTCTCCAAACTTGACAACATAAACATTAGCAAAATCTTTATTAAACTATAATATGGTACCGACACATCCAACTTGGTCCCTCATCCTTACCAGTTTGAACCTAACAATATAAACTGTAAAATGCCATATCTTGTTTGAATGATTAGCACGTAATAGGTAAATAGCCAACATTCACAAAATCAGTGCACTGGATGTGTGTTTTCACAATAGGTTGATCAGTAATACATACCTCCCACATATGAAGTGGTTCCATCAACATGCAGCTTATTCCACCAAACCTATCTTTACTCTAGCCTTCAATGCTGGTCGAGCAAAACTTGATCCACTTTTACTTCTCTTTATCTGCAAATAAGAGAAAAACATTTGATGTCAAATAAGAGAAGAACAAAAAGAATATTACAAAAGGGTAACAAAAAATTGAATGAATACAACACATTATAATAGATGTTGCAACAAATGACCCGTCTGGTTCATCAGATTCTTTATCTGTTCAATAGATGAGTCATCTATTGTAAAAAATGATGTATCTGTGTCAACAGATAATTGACATGTTAAAATAGATGGGTCATCTGTTGGAATAAATCAAACCAGCCTTGCTATTGGTTTGATTTCTTCCAATAGTTGCTCTGTCTGTTTCAACAGCTAAACTGTTGCAACTCAACCAACAACAACATCAACAACATCAACAACAAAAAAACACTATATGTTCCAACACCATCAACAACACAAACACCATATGTTTCAACAACACCAACATGCCCATCACCATCACCACTAATAAAGTAACAAACAAAAGACAATAAAACTGACAACAAGGCTTTTTAAGTTCTCCCAACAGATGACTTTTTTCCTATATTTTCTAATAAAAATAATGGTTCGTTTATTCAAGACTTAAAGTCACCTTTCTTTTAATTTTCTCAATAACTAGGATACCAATAATAGCTAAATTAATAAAAACAACAGATGTAAATATCTAATTTAAATAACATACAAAGAAAAAGACGAGAAGAAAAGAGGAATAATGAACAATACCTGTAATGTCAAAAAAGCCAAGGGATCAAAACATCCATTTAAGACAAGAAAAGATATTGATAGATTGAGATCCGAAAGGATCCTCATGCGACAGAGGAGAAAAAAGAGAGGAAAAAAGGAGACGATTGTAATTACCCTAAAGAATGAAGAAAGAGAATTCTGAAAGAAAGAAGAGAGATGAGTTAAGTTAATTTATGGCTGAAGGAGAGGAGAGAGATAAGTTAAGTTAATTTATGGCTAAAAGAGAGGAGAGAGAATTCTAGAGATGAGTTTTAAATATTCATTAATAACTTTGAGTGGCACGAGGAGATGGTGACATGAGATGACATTGAAAAGACAAGATAAGACTACTTAAGGAGGAGATTTTTGAGTTATCCAAGTAATATTTTTTATTGCCTTAGTTATCATTTTTATCTTGGACAGGAAATTACTTTAAAATAAAAACAAAGAACTTAAAACATAAAAGTCATCTATTGCAACAAATGACAATTTCTATTTGAAAATTTTGAACGGCTCAGTCATCTGTCGCAACAGATGGCAAATTTTATTTGATAATTTACAACAGATAGGTAATCTGTTGCAATAGATTCATTAATCTGTTTGATAATTCCAGCAAATGAGTTATCTGCTGCAACAAGTTGAATATTTATTTTTATATAATTTCAATTGAATTCATATATTCAACTACAACTTCAATTGATTTAGCTACAACTAGGGATGAGTTGATAGGGTCTACTATATTGCATGATGTTAGTATTTCGTTCCTCCCGACTTGATTCGTCGAACGATCACTCTGAGTTGAAAATATTCCTATTAACTTATTATTAAGCTAATACCTAAATTGATTTAGCTACAACTAGGGATGAGTTGACAGGGTCAACTAGAACTTCAATTGAGTCTTTGCAATTGCATGATAATGGTATTGTGTTTCTCTTGACCTAAGCAGTTGAATGATCACTCTGAGTTGAAATAATTCCTATTAAATTATTATCAAGCTAATACCTAAATTGATTTAGATAAAACTAGGGATGAGTTGACAGGGACAATTACAACTTTAATTGATTCTTTGTAATTTGCATAATGATGGTTTTTCGTTTCTCTCGACCTGAGTCATCGAACGATCACTCTGAGTTGAAATGATTCTTTTTAACTTATTATGAAGCTCATACCTAAACTGATTTAGCTACAACTAGGGATGAGTTGACAGGGGCAATTACAAGTTCAATTGAGTCTTTGCAATTGCATTGATGTTGGTATTGCGTTCCTCCCGACTTGAGTCATCGAACGACACTCTGAGTTGAAATGTTTCTTATTAACTTATTATAAAGCTAATACCTAAAATTCATTAGTATTCTAGTTGAACTTAATACACTTTATTATAACGAGACGGTTTAAAATTATATCTTTTAAAATTTTTAAAAACAATTAAGATTAATTTAAACCAAATTAACATTTTCAAAACTTGTCATTCTTTTCCAAAATACAAATCAAACCATACAATTCATCCATTTATGGGAAAAACATTTTATCATTTCAAATCTCAAGTTCTCGCTCTTTTCTTGTATACAATGTTTACATATCTCCCAAAAGAAAAGAAAGTGAAAGTAGATCAACTTCTGACCACCCAACAAAAAAGGCTAGAGTATAGAGGGATTCAGAGGAGCTCCCTAAACAATCTCAATCAGGGAAAACTGAAGATAAGGAAAGATATGAAAATGATGATGTGGAAGATGGACAAGGGTCTGTAGATAGTGATGAGAGAAATGAAAGTGAGGAGGAAAAAAAAGAAGATAAATAAGAAGATGAGGGAGAAAAAAGTGAGAAAGAGGATGATGGTCAACATGATGATAATACATCACCAATGGGGCATGAACTAATATCAAAATTCCAACATGAGGTTGTCAAAACTAATAGTATTGATAAGTTTCAAGTTGCGGTGTAGATAAATGACACTGCAGAACTAACTAGCGATTTTGTACTTAAATGTTAGTTAAGGAAACCTTTTGATATCTTTAGGAAAACTATGAAGAGTCAAAACATAGTCGAACTTTTTAAGAAGAGCTGCTTCGAACACTTTCTTGTGCTGCCCGACGACCACACTGCCCTTTTCTAAATGAGCATAGTTTATGGTATTCTCAAGCACAGGATCAAGTACATGGGGTATGATAAACATTCAAAGGATGGGGTAAAAAGATAGATGAAATCTGGATCAACTACTGTGGCATGCCAGCTTGTTTTGGCTTGAAAAAGTTTGCCATAGTGACAGGCTTGAGATGCAATTGTCCAGAAGAACCTCTCTTCAAGGAAACACCTTATAAAAGGTCCAAGGCAAGTAGAACAACTAAACCACCATCATCAAATAGAGGAAAGGCATTATCCCAACGACCACCTATCAAAACCAACAAACGCAAGGAAAAAATCGATGGGTTATTAGACATTGATGGATGTAGGTAAAAAGCCAATAAGTTGATAAAACATCTCAAGGATAAAACTATATAAAATAAGTACAAGGAGCAATTGTGCTTAGTTTGGTTTGCCCATTTTGTTATATTGATAAGAGACGTCAATAAAGTCATAAAAGATGATTTGTTTAAGCTTGCCAAGGATTTTGAGAAATTCAACAGCTATCTCTGGGATATGACAGCTACAACTTGACTTTCAAATATTTACTGCCAAAGATATCTCTAAAGATGATCACATTCTATGACTTTTCCTTGGCTTTCATTGTAAATTTAATCACTGTTTGTTTACTCATCCATTAATTGTATTTAATAATTATTATGACTATTTTTGCTTGCTTCCCATTTACATTTTATAGGCCTAGGCATTTGAAGTCATTCCTTTCCTCCGAAAGCAGGTCAAGGATTATCCGGATGAGGTTTCTGATCCAAGGATCCTTAGGTGGTTGACTACAAAGAGCAACACAAGAATTAAAGAGGCTGGTCTCTTTAACCCTCCAGATAATATAGTACATATTCTTTTAAGTAAAATAATTTGACTCAAAGAAAGATATTAAAACAGATGTACCATCTATTGCAATAGATGATCTATTGCAATAAATTACCCATCTACTCTAACTGGTACAATAGATGTGTAATTTATTGTGATACATATTCATATTTCACATCAGATTACCCATCTATTGCTTTGGTTCTCTGAACCTGACTCAACAGATTACCCATCTACTACAAATTATGCAATGAATGGGTAATCTAATGCAACATTTTGTTAATCTATTACGACAGACAGATCAGCTATTGCAACAGAAAGATCATCTATTATATAAGTTATCTGTGTTAACATGTAACCCAATTCACTACAAATTATTATATGATTTAAATGTGTTTATATTTTTTAATTAGTTGTGCATCCATGGATCATGCCTACTGAGTAGGAGTTGGGGATGACTTCTTTTATTACTCTAGGTCTTGTTGATACAATAGCAGACCCAACAGTGGAGTTAATAAAGAAGGAATTGGCTATATCAACAACCATAAGAAGAGCAGTAAGGTAAGGTTAGCCTAATGTTGAGCCTCTTCATGACCAACTTACTACACCAGATTCGAATGTTTCTTCTAGGGGTGTTGCTGGTGGAGTTGTTGATGTTGGTGGCAGGCATGCTGATGCTGATACTATTGCCAGTCGTGATGATGATCATGTTAATATTCAAGAAAAAATAAATACTTTTGAACACATCTCTTTCACAAGTCTCTCTCACCCTTACACGGTCCTTCCCATCCTTACAGTGGTCCTTCTCACCCCTTTTCACCCTTGTATTCTCATTGCAAATACGAAGAGTGCAAGGAGAAAAGATAAACTCTTTATATAAGTAAAGGCTATCTCTAAAGCCGTCAAGAAATTAAAATCCAAAAGAAGTGTCATACCCGCTAAGAAGGTGAGAGAGCCATACACTCCCACAATGGTATTTAGGAGGAAGAAATGAGAAATTAGCCAAGTACTTTCCAATAGGAAATTAAAAAAAATTGCTATTCCTCTCTCTATAAAAGTTGTTGAAGGACAGAGGCAATTAAAGAAGGTGGACATATACGCAAAACTTGGCGTCAAAGAGAAGAGGAATTTGTGACGGGCTAAGAATGCGAAGTAAGATTTCCCCATGCATACCTTTTCTGCCCAAGACTTCAAGAGTATGACAGATATGCGTACACCGTACGTGGACAAGGTAAGTTTACTTTTCCTAACCTAGCCTTCTAATATACTTCATAAAGAAGAAGCCACACAATAGATATGTCATCTGTTGCAACAACTGTGTATTCTGGTGTAACTAGTGATGGTTCTATTACAACATATTACCCATCTATTGTATAAGTTGCGTTAGATGGGTAATCTGTGAACGGATTCAGTGAAACTCTATGCAACAGATGGACCATCCGTTGTATCTTTCTACTATGTTTTCCTTATTTACAATTACTAACCTATTTAAAAATTAACTTCTTATATCACAGTATGTTGAAGAAATTCTCTGCCTCATGAGGGGCAGGCAATTACCTTACTCGAAAGATTATGATGCTACCGATAGGATAATAGACCACAACTTGTACAAGAATTTCAAGGATAGGTACAATGACTTCACTAAGCAAGCGTCAACTACCGGTGGCTCAGATTTAATTCATTCGTTTCGGGGTTCCAATGGGATAAAGAAATGATTAAATATGTTATAGGGGAGAGGCCATAGCCATAAGATAAGAGCTGGACCAAGGCAAAAAGAATTCTTACAGTCATGAATATGAATTTTAACGTCAAATATTTTTTAGTTCGTGAGATATCACTCGAGGAGGGAAAGATGAAGGTTTATGACTGCAACTTACCTGCCATCGAGGATGCCAATTTTTTTTACCCACATTCAGCCACTATTGGATTTGTTTCCCAACTTATTGAGGTAGAGTAAACTGATGGATGATTTTCCAGTGGAAGTGTTGAAGAAGCAAACATGGGATTTTGAAAGTCGAAACAAGGAAACGGACTTTCCAAAAAATGAAACTGTTGCCACGTGCGGGTCGTACGTGCTTGCATACATCAAATGTTTGCTGACCGACACAGAAATGACTGAGCCAATGATCTTTTTGTGCGACAATACTGTGGCAAACAAGCAAGAGGTCTGGGCTTATGAGGTACTAACTCGACGCTTGGAGCCTATGTATAAATAATAAGAATATAGAACACAAACACCATAAGAATTTTTTAATTTCAAGTTAATTAACTTTAAATGTAGTGGCAATTTTTTTAGTCTAATGAAAGTTGATTTTTTAATAATACAACAGATTGCCTGTCTGTTGTAATAAATATTCTACCTGTTATAATCGATAGTTTATGTGTTGCAATAGGTTAGTCATCTGTTGCATTATGTCAATGTTTTCTATCTAAGTCTATCTGTTACAACAGTGGGAAGACTCGTTTGATAATTTCCAACATTTGACCTACATGTTACAACATATGTCTGAATCTGTTTGATATTTTCCAACAATTATGCTTGAATATCCATGTGCTCA
Organism: Capsicum annuum; assembly: GCF_002878395.1. NCBI lineage: Eukaryota > Viridiplantae > Streptophyta > Magnoliopsida > Solanales > Solanaceae > Capsicum > Capsicum annuum. Next base: position 34,651,537 of record NC_061119.1, on the reverse strand, counting down.
ACAACACCAAATCAGTAGCAAATACAACACCATGAAAATTTCAGCAATTAGGCTTGAATATCCATGTGCCCAACAACACCAAACAAGTAACAATAACGCCAGTAATGTAGTATCCTCTCGCACAATTTTGTTTCTCTTTAAAAGCCTTGACTTTCTTCAACAAACCCAGATTACACAATTTATTTGTGAAAGATGTCATTCTTCATATCAATCAAAGTAATTACATCCACACAATTTCTATAAAAACAAGACCACAACTACAAAATAATTACAAGTCAATAATTAATTAAATAAAAAAATATTATCTTTGAAATCTTACAAGCAAAAAACCTACGACCTGAATTTTGCTAAGTCCAAGAAGTCATCAATAGATCTTCATGACCACACTTACAATATCAAAAATCTTTATCACAAAAAATAGTGAAAGATGAGCTCGACATTGTCAAGTTCAGTTGGAAAAGAATAAAAAAAGTAAAAAAAAATTAAATACAAATAATTTAAAGAATTTGGATAGAGAAAAAAGATGATGAAGAAGAAGATTTGGGAATTTAGGATTAAAGTTTAGGAAGAATATGAATATAGAAAACATGGAGGGGGGGATAATAACCGTTGGGGGCTAAATCAGACGCCAAGTCAGCAAAAATGGGGATTCAACGCACCTTGACTGCATGAATTACACGCGAGCTGCCGACAGGGCAAAAAGTGCAAAACTGATACATTTGATGTCTATTTTAGGTGTTTAAAATGAACACTGTCTACTTGAGGTGCCAAAGTGAAAGATCGCTGCAACTTTAGATGCTTGTCGATGGGTTCCACCTTTTTTTGATTTCAAGTCACTTCACTTTACATGTAATGGCAATTTTTTATGTCTAATGAAAGTTGAATTTTTTATAATGCAACAGATTGTCTATCTGTTGTAATAGATATTCTACTTGTTCTAACAGATCCTTTATCTGTTGCAATAGGTTAGTCATCTGTTGCATTATATCGATGTTTTTATCTAAGTCTATCTGTTGCAACAGTGGAGAGACATGTTTGATAATTTTCAACAGATGACCTACATGTTACAATATATGTCTAAATTTATTTGATATTTTTCAACAGATATATTATTTGTTGCAACAGATACCTTATCTATTGCAATATTTGAATCTAGTATTCCGTTTCAATTGATAAGTTCAAATCTAAGGATAAAATAAAATTCATAGACAACATAAAATAAATTGAAGCCTTTAGAAATTACATGAAATAAATCAATAAATCAATGAAATGTAAAAAAATTATTATGGGTACAGATCTCAATAAATAAATCAATAATTTAAGTTTTGATGCGAGCAATTCCTAAGGAGGGTGAGGTTATTACTTTGACAAGCTCAAGCTATAAAGATCTAATCACTATGGACAAGTTGTTCTTCATCTGGTGCTATGAAATTCTGCTTTGGTCGTTGTGGATTTTTAATATTGCTTGCGTATGGTTTCTACGCTTTTGCTTCTTCGTATTTCTATAAAAAGAATAGCATATTGTCAATGTTATTCAGTAGTAGCTTCTACTGTGACATCCACCTGAAAAGCCAGAATTGTCAATGTTAATCACATAGATACAAAAAATAGAAAATGATAACTCATCTGTTTTAGCAAATAGATTATCTTTCTGTTGCAATATGGATCATCTGTTGGGATAACTTAAAACACAAGGAAGACCTATATTATAATTTTTAATGGACATGACATATATTGCAATAGATACTGCATCTGATGCAACATGTTAGTCAACTATTGCAACAGATGTATATACCTATTTGATAATTTTCAGCAGCTATGTTATCTGTTGAAATAGATGTGTGTCTGTTTGTTAGTTGAAACAAATGTTAAATATTCACCTGTGGGCCTTGCACATTACTCAATAATACAACACAAAGACAGAGGAGTTGCAATTTTGCCTTTTTAGATGCTTGATAATGCCTTAGAAATTACTTTTCTTCCCCTCTTAGCCTTAATCTCTAATGGAGTGGATGGATATGAAATCCCCTTTGATGGAATAACACCCCTCTTAGATATCAATTCCTTTACAAAAATAGTTAATACATTAATAGCATTAATCACTACATCATGTTTCGCCTTTCAGTCTTGACATTTGCATGCAAAACAATCGTTAGGAGGGGCAAAATCTTCATAACCACTATAGTCGACTCATAATGGTTTGTTTTAAAAATTGTAAGAGGAGTATCATTAGCCCCAACAACAGCACCACTACCACCACCAACAACTTCACTACCACTACCATCATCAACAACGGTAAGCCCACCCTTCAAAATTATTTTTCTTCTGATGATTGTTGCTTTAAATAATTCTTTTTCTATTCTATCAATGACCTTAGGGTTCAATAAAGTTTGCACAGACCGTAAAGTAAGAAAAAATAGTATCTTCAACTTTCTATTGATCGGAACAAGTAATGGATGCATAATCTAACATAAAGCAGTACATATATTAGAATGATAATTAGATCATTCAAAAAAATCATTAATTGAAACAAAATCTTAATTAGAATTAGACTTCCTACACCCTTCGAGGGGTTGAAGAGATCAAGAAATTTTGCATTTTATTAGTTTTGATCGACAACCATCTCATGATTCTTGAATACGAAACTTCTTCCTGGTAGTTCACTTATGGTCTCAAATAAGGAATGACTTTAAATGCCCAAGCCTATAAAATAATGCCAACAAATCAAAAGTATTATTGAATAAAAAAATGAATCATATCATAATAAAAGAAATATTTACCATGAAAGCCCATGAAAAGCCATATAAGTTGACTGTCTTTGGCGTTAATGGAGTCAACAAATATTTGACAGTTATTTTGAAGCTTTCATAACCCCAAGCATAGCTGTTAAATGACTCAAGATCATTGGAGAGCTTTATTAAACCAAGTAGTATGTTGTTGTTGACGTCTCTCCCCCAAAGAATAGAATGTACAAACCAAACTAAGCACAATGATTGCGTGTGCTTTTTTGAAAGTTTTTTTACCTTTCAACGCTTTTATCAAATTTTTGTTTTTCAAACTAGGACCAACAAGGGACACCAAGTCTTCACGATCACTCAACTTGCATTTGCCTTTTTGGGTGTGCGGAGTAGTTTTTTAGGTTAGATGGGTATAACTTGAGAAGGAGAAGGAGGATAATATTTTAGTCTAGTAACTATGACAAACTCTTTCCAACCAAAATAAACAGATATGTCACAGTAATTTATCCACACCTCATCCATCTTATCTTTGTTTTCATACATAAACTTACGATTGAGAAGATCATATACCATTTTTATATGGAAACGAACATTGTTGTCCTCCAGCAAATCAAGATATTGCCTAAAACAGTTGTCCCTAAAATAAGCATCCAATTTTTATTTTCGAAGTATTTTTCTGAAGGCGTTGGAAGATTTTCCCATGACTGACTTAACCACTAAATCACTCGTTAAATCTTTGACACCATCGCACTGCATTCTCACAGGATAACTATCAATGCTGAAGGATTTGATCAATACTTTGGTAGAAGGGATATCAGTATTTGGATCATCTTTTTTGAAACATTCGCCCTCCCCATGTTCCTTATCTTCTGCTCCTGATTAAGATAACACTTGTAAAGCAAGCTCATAGAGTGGTGGATGTAGCCTAGCTGCTTCACTTGTTCCTATATTTGGACTTGATTCATTTTTTTCTTTTGGGATCTATATTATCTAAAATTAATAGGAACATAAAATAGTTTATAATTGATTAATGCATTGTTAAAAAGGATAACAATAAATCTAACATGCACAATAGTAAAATAATAGTTCCAACAAAATCACATATCTGTTGCAATATCTGAGTGATATGTTGCAACATATAACTAACCCGTTGCAATGGATGAGTAATCCATTGAAACAAATGAATGGTCTGTGCAACAGATCACACATCTGTTGCAACATATGAGTTATCTATTGCAACATATAACTAACTTGTTGTAATGAATTAGTAATCTGTTAGAACAATAAAAATAAATTACTCATCCGTTGAAACAGATCATTGGTCTGTGCAACAGATCACACATCTGTTGCAACATATGAGTGATATGTTGGAATAGTTATCAACGATCAATATTGTTTAAATTTCTTCCAACAGAAGGGTCATCTATCGCGATAGATGAATGATCAGTTCAAAAAATAAAGTATTGAACATGTCTTGTTGGAATAATTGATAGAATTTTATCTAACAGAAGGTTCATCTATTGTATCAGATTATTAATCTGTTGTATTATATTTTTAATTCGATGGTTCCTCTGTTGCATCAGATGGGAAATCTGTTCTTCAGATGGTTAATCTATTGCATCAGTTGGTTAATCTGATGTATCAGATGGTTAATCTGTTGCATCAGATTTTTAATCCGATAGTAAATTTGTTGCATTAGATGGTAAATCTATTGCATCAAATTTTTAATCCAATAGATAACTGTTGCATCAGATTTTTTATTCGATGGTAAATCTATTGCATTATACGGTAAATCTATTGCATCAGATGGTTAATCTGTTGCATTAGATGGTTAATTTGTTACATTAGATGGTAAATCTTTTGCATCAGATTTTTAATACGATGGTTAATCTATTGTATTAGATTCTTTATCCATGGTAAATCTATTGCATCTACGGTAAATCTAGTGCATCAGATGGCTAATCTGTTGCATCAAATGATTAATCTATTGCATCTGATGATTAATCTGTTGCAAAAAACAGTAGCATGATTCAATAGAACAACAATAATATCACTATTTTTATCAAGAATAAGAACAAATTAACCTAGCAATGGAAGCAACACCAAAAATACCAACATCTTTCTCATATTTGTACAAACACAAACAAGAAAAATCAAACTTCAAAAAATGCAACAAACAACAAAAAATCATATTGCACTCTGAAAAGAGAAGAGAAGAAATACCAGAAATTAGGGTTTTATTCGGACACATTTCAAATTAAAGCAACAAATATTGAAATTGTTCACCAATACTAGAAGAGAAGTTGACTCAAGTTCCTCCTTTTCTTCAAAACTATAAAGGCCATAATTTTTTACCTGTGCAAGAAGAAAAGGAACGATGAAGAACTCGAAGCTATTGTGGCTGGAGAGCAAGGTTGTCACGTCGATTGACGGTTGAAAGTCAAAAAGAAGCTCGAAGCCCAACTATTTGTCGCCAGAGGTTGAAGTCGCCGGGGATTGAAAGGAGAAATTTGCAGAATTGTTGGTTGGGAGAAACTGTCGAGAGAGAGGAAAGAGACGGTTGATTTGGAGAGGAGAGAGGTGTAGTTTGATTTGTATTTTTGAAAACATTAGAAAGTTTTGAGAATATTAATCAAATCCACAATTAACTTAATCAAGTTTCTTAACTATGTTTGATCCTTTAAGTTGGTCAATATCACCAATCCTTCGTTCAAAACTTAAATGACACATTTCCTTCAATTTTCTCGAAAAACTATAAAGAAGAAATAAAAAAGAATGAAAAAGATGATCACTTTCATCAAAAAGTTTATGATTTATTATATAAAGTTTAAATTTTCTATTTAAACTCATTGGTAAACCCACAGAAAAAGGCCATCGAAAAAAGTTATTGAGAAACGCAATAGGTCCTTATTAAAATTCGAGTGATGTTAATGCATAAAACTCATTTTTTTTTTGCTTAAACTTATTGAAAATTCATCAAAGAAAATAATTATTTTCTCTTTATCTTCTGTATTCCCATCGAAGTATTATATACTCAGCCACAGTGATATTTTCGTCCCAAACAATCTTATTTATTAGACACAAAAAACTACTAATGAAATTCTTGATTTTCATCCTTAATTATCAAATTTTTAAAGAATATTAGAGATTTTGCAGATCTGAATATTTGCTTCACCGACAGTAATAGTGTTGTCGCCACCTATGGATGCTCCACTGTCAGTAGCATGTATATTTCATAATTCTTTTACTATTCCTTATTTCTCTAATCAATTTTTTCTTTTTTTTCTTCAGTTTATTAATGGTGGAGAAGAAAAAAGGAAAAGATTTAAAGTGGGAGATATGATGAAGGATGAAAAAACTGTGAAGAAGAGAAGTGTTTTGAGAAAAAAGAAAAATATTAAGGCAAAAAGATTTTAAAAAATAAAAATAATATTTTTCATGTGGCATCGCCAAAGGACGAGTGTTCTCCATTATACTCAATAAATTTGGACGTGGATATCGCGAAATGTAAATAAATTTACTTTTATATACTATAGATATGTAATAAATCATTATAATAATTTAAATGTATTTTTGACTTTTTGAATATAGTTTAGGAGAATTTTAATACCTTTTCCTGAAGAATATTAGTATAATTTATATGCATTCACAATTTAATATTGATGTTGTGTTTAGCTCGTTATAACTTGTAACATGTCATTTTATTTAATTTTATATCACTAATTAGGCATTACTGTGAATTACATGTTGAAGTTCGTCATAGTCTGATAGTGTAAAAAGCTACATACATTTAGTTCAACTTGATTGGCTGATTGTTAAGTATCGCTCCATAATATATTGTATTGTCTTTGAAGGCAAATCTAGAATTCATAGCTTCTGAATGTCACATTTTGAACGGTAAATACTTAGCATTTTGTTTTAAGTGAAATCAATATTAGAAAAGTGAATATGAATAATTAACCTCACATGTTGGTTTTATCCAGTGATGTTTTCAAAAAGATTTAAGCTTCGATTCCTACTAAACTTAAGTTTTATTTATTTATTTTTTTACCAAAATAAAAGGCTTACTTTAAAATCTTTTAAAAGAAGGAAGAACCTGAGGTTTGATCCCGCGATTGGTACCACATGCTCACTTGTGGTGCCATGGTTAATATTTGCACGTTTTAAGTATACATATATACACACCTATAGGCCAAGTTTCAACCGAAACATTCGAATGCCATGGCACCCCAAGTTTTCATAGATTTGCCTGATTCGTCCCTGATTATACTATATTATGTTGTATTATATTGTATTGTATGTGAAATAAAAATAAATTTGAAAATTACAATAGTTCCCCCGAAGCATAACCTCTGCAACAACCTAATTCAAAACGCTAGGCACTGACAGATGAACTCCCTTGTTAATTAGTTGTTTCGACAGTCGAAAGTCCCATTGAGGCAGAGATTAAAGTCCTGCCATTCTACTATCATGTAAAATCACAACTTAAACATGTGATCACATCAAATCAATTATCACACAAAACAACATTTTTCATTGCTACAAAACAAAAAGTTGAATTATATGATGTAATAGACTTTAAGCAACAATCGAATTAAAGTGTAATAACCATCCAAACAAGCAGCAAGTCAATCTCAGAGAAGAAATTAAACCCAAAGTTTGTTATCTGTTATGGTCAATTGGAGAAACATACCTTCTCTAAATAAAAAGGAATAAATCAAAACTAAATCATGCATCGTTTGACTGAGTTAATGAAGAATTCACATCAAGTTTGCACCCCCAGTACTTTTAAAATTTTAAATATAATAGAACAGAAACAACAGATGGAGTTCAAGTATCTTTATTATTTTTTCAAAGCATATATGCTGCGGTCGTTGATTTAGAAAATAATTCTGATAAGATGTTTTAATATTCACGCTAGTTATATGTATACGTATTTTTTTTTATTTTTTTTTTTTGAAATCTTGGGTGTATAGTTAGTACAAACAGCATGAAGACTTTGATCAATTATGGTGGAATGGTTTGGTATCTCTTCAACTTTAATCAAATATATCAGGTTTAATCCCATGTGAAAAGAAAAGAAAAAAAATACTGGGACAGCACTCATAGAAATGACTGCAATAATAGACAAAATTGATTTTAATCGAATTCCAATATAAATATTGGACATTTATAGAATTTATTTTAAAAGAAAACATAAAAACTTAGTTTAACTGGTTCATTCCTCTTAGTCAGGATCTTAACAGTTCAACCACAGATTAGCATTAAAACAAAACAAGGGGGGTCCGAAGAGAGAACATTTTAACCACAATAATAGGGACATTTATTTGTATGTAATCTTTCTTTTAAGCGCGCAAAATTAATGGTAAAAGTTGATATTAAGGGTGTGTTTGGTATGTAGGGCTATTTTTCAAAAAATAATTTTCGATTTTCATGTATTTGGCTAGTCAAAATTTTTGAAAAAGCATTTTTCCAAGGAAGTAAGTTCCGTAAAATAAAAAAAAAGACTTTCGTAATAGGAGTCAAGAAAACAAATTTCATAAATAGCACCCACATAATTGTCTCCCCCACCTCACCTCCACTTCTAACCCATCCACACCAACCCCTTACTCGTACCCTCCACCCCCTCACCTATAATATTTGCCAAAATTATAAATTATTTATAAAATAATATTTCTCCATATTTATCAAATACGAACAAATAAGAAACTTATTTTCCACAAATATTAATTCATTCATACCAGACACACCCTAACATTGTCTTGGTAATAATATCAGATTAAACTACGCATGTTTAAGAGAATAATCTTACTTTATCAACACTCTAAAATTATGGTCGACCAACAGCAAAGAGGAACTCGCATGGGGACCAAACCCAATAGAGAAAATGAAACTTGTTCTTTCTTTCAAACAATTTCAATTAATCTTCATTTATTCATAATTAAATACTACTACTTATTACCTAATCATGTCCCTATATATAGTCCCCTAAATATAGTAATAAAAATATACCACACAAAAATATGGCAACAAATTTGCTCTTTGCATTTGCCATCTTTTGGCTATTGCCTCAGTCTGCATTTTGCATTACTAGACATTATACATTTAATGTAAGTAAACTTCATTTTACTTGTGAGTTTCCTAATGTTATAAACTAAGTACATTTTTGTTGTTCCTATAGATTGTGCAACATAATGTAACGAGATTATGCACCACGAAGAGCATAGTAAGCGTGAATGGGCGTTTTCCAGGCCCTCGTCTTGTTGCAAGAGAAGGTGATCAAATGATCGTTAAGGTGGTTAACCAAGTTTCCAACAATATATCTATTCATTGGTAAGAACGTAGAGAACATGAAAATAAAGTATCGAAAAATTCAATGTATACTAAATGTATACCACACTGTTTTATGATACGCAGGCATGGAATTAGGCAACTTACAAGCGGATGGGCGGATGGGCCAGCATACGTTACACAATGTCCGATACAAACTAACCAAAGCTACACGTATAACTTCACGATCACCGGTCAGAGAGGAACTTTGTTCTGGCATGCTCATATTTCATGGCTGAGATCAACAGTTTATGGACCTATTATCATCCTGCCACGACGCAACGAGTCATATCCATTTAAGAAACCACACAAGCAAATTCCAATCATATTTGGTAAGTATTGTAAAACTAGAACCATTATGTTCCTTGTCAATAGTAAATTTTTTACATTATTTGACACAAAGTGCTAATGTTATGTTTCGTTGTTTTCAGGAGAATGGTGGAATGTAAACCCTGAGGCTGTCATTAACCAAGCTCTTCAGACAGGAGGTGGTCCAAATGTTTCAGATGCATATACAATCAATGGCCTCCCAGGGCCCTTGTATAATTGTTCTTCTAATAAAGGTATAAGCGCAATGAGTATGATGACAACCACTATGTTCCATACTGTAAAAGTTGTATTGACCATCTTATCCCAAAGCTTAAGTATGATGACAAATGTCATGAGTTTTTGAGTCTCACAGCCACCAGTTAACAAAAACAGTTTCCACGTGCTTTGTGTATGAAAAAGAAATCAGTCCTGCACGTGAAGAGGGCATGTTGAGATTATAATTAAGTAAATAAAAGTGTGCTCTCTATGATAACTTAAGCTTTTAAATGAGAAGTCACACGTTTCAACGCATACTATCATGGAACTATGGAAGGTCCTCCAGAATCCAAAGCAGAAAAAAGGCAACACACTTTTTGCCGTCATATATAAAGAATCATCATCATAGCCATGTGTTTTTAGGAGCGCATTATCACACTACTCACCTTACTTTCTCAGCACTAAAGAACAATGATAATAACATGGTTTACATTAACATTTAAGAATATAGCAATTGAGATTTAAAATCTTAAGACATATTAGGTAAGAACTAATCCAATATTATGTTAATTAGGATAGTACTAACATCGTTTTCAAATTAATGTACGATGTTTCCTATAATGTTTCTTCAGATACATTCAAGCTGAAGGTGAAGCCAGGAAAGACTTACATGCTACGTTTGATCAACGCTGCACTGAATGATGAAATGTTCTTCGCCATCGCCAATCACACCCTCACTGTAGTTGAAGCAGACGCTGTTTACACCAAACCATTTGACACAGATGTAGTGTTTATTACCCCTGGCCAAACAACAAACGTTCTTCTCAAAACAAAGCCGCATTACCCGAATGCCAACTTCCAAATGGCGGCTCAGCCATATTTCACCGGCCTAGGAACGTTTGACAACTCCACTGTTGCCGGAATCCTAGAATATGAAGCCCCCTTAAATAGTTCTCCTGCTAACCAAAATAAAATCAAGCTCTATAAACCAACCTTACCAAATATGACTTCAACAAGTTTTGTTGCCAATTTCACCAAGAAATTCCTTAGCTTAGCCAGCACTCAGTTCCCAGCAAACGTTCCACAAAGTGTTGACAAGCGTTTTCTATTTGCAGTAGGACTTGGTTCTAGCCCATGCCCCAAAAACATGACTTGTCAAGGACCTAATGGAACAAAATTTGCAGCATCGGTGAACAATATATCGTTTGCCCTTCCAACGACAGCACTTCTGCAAGCTCACTATTTTGGACAATCTAATGGGATTTACACCACAGATTTTCCGGCCAGCCCTCTAAACCCATTCAACTATACAGGAACACCACCAAACAACACTTTTGTAACCAATGCAACAAAACTTGTTGTCTTACCATTTAATTCGAGTGTTGAGGTTGTGCTGCAGGATACCAACATTCTTGGTGGTGAAAATCACCCCCTTCATCTCCATGGTTACAATTTCTTCGTTGTTGGTGAAGGATTTGGAAACTTCGATCCTAATAAAGACCCTGCCAACTTCAATCTCAAGGATCCTATAGAGAGAAACACGGCTGGTGTCCCTGTTGGTGGATGGCTTGCCTTTAGATTCTTCGCAGACAATCCAGGTAATAAGAACTTTATTGTTAACAAACACATGAAATAAGAACTTTCTTCTATGGAAATAGTAATCCTAAATTACAAGTAATCAAACAGGAGTATGGTTCATGCATTGCCATTTGGACGTGCACACAAGCTGGGGATTGAGAATGGCCTGGATAGTGTTAGATGGGCCGTTACCTAGTCAAAAACTGCCTCCTCCACCTTCAGATCTTCCAAAATGTTGAACAAGAACTGAAATTCAACGGCTCACTTTGCGATTTCTTGAGTGTTTTGATCTTTCTTTTTTTTGTTCCTTGAAAATTCTCCATCATTAAGTTATTGTGTTATTCTTTTCTGCTATATCGAAACAGTTTAGTTTAACAGGATTGTCAACAAATGTTCTTCACTTATTTGGCAAATTATTCTGCATCAAGACTTCACTGCTTCTCTTAAACAACAACAACAATAACATGGCTAGTGAAATCCTACAAGTGGCGTACCCCTATCTTTGTAGGGTAAAGACTAAAGAGGTTGTTTCCGATAGACCCTCGACTTAATCCACTTAGTTAAACATTCACTGCATTCCTTCATATCATCAAAATTTGTCGAGGAATGAAGATTCTAATCGGATGCAAAGAACTTTGGAAGTGTATCAACTTCACAGAAACAATTACTAGTGTAACAGAATAAAATTTATATTCTTATCGAATAATAGAATGACTGTACAAACTGAATGAGAAATCCACAAAATGTTGTTGAAACAAGAAACCACGCTTCTCTAACATCGAAAATTTGTAATTACAAATTGTTTAAATACTGTTTTTATGAAAAAGATTGCTGTGATGCTGTAAAATTATTTAATGTAATTGCTACTTCTTCAGTTAAACATACAGAAACTGAGAAAATAGATTCTTATACAAAATAAAAGTTACTTGTATAATGACTCGGGTATCGTAGAGGACTATGAATGACGACCCAAAATCACTCATCCTTTTTCTGCCTGCAGCATCCACGACAATTTGATTTTTAAAGCAAAGTTGAGTATAAATGATTTTCACCCTTTTGTAAATGTACTTCTAATAACATACCCCATTCTCATTTACTTTTAATGGAATAAATATTGATTATTTAGTATTCAAGAAAGGAAGGTGAATGGGTGATAATTAATTCTCGTTATCGATTTCAAATTTCTCAGAGTTTTGAATATACAAAATCCTCTACTCTCTCTCACACCATCAAATAAAAAGAACATACAGTAAGTGATGCAAAGATGAAATACGAAAGATATCCCACCAACTAACAAAATCAAAACGAGGAAACATCAACAATTGATGAGGAAAAAAAAAAAGAGTAAGTACAAAAATTGAACAAAATTAAATTGACATTTGGGGAGGTCCGTTGGTGGAGGAGGCAACTCTCGATTTGGAAGTTTTCCATCTAGAACAAGCCATGCCATCTTTAGTCCCCAACTTGTGTGTGAACTTCTAGGTGACAATGCATAAATTAACTAAAATCAGTTTTTTTTTTAAAAAAAAAAAAAAGTACCATCACAAAATGAGCCTTGTGAGAAGAAATATGTTAAGGTTACATCAATAACTTCTATAAACTATAACTAAAAGGATTGTACAGGACTTCAAAGAGTACTAAAAAGTTAGCATGACAGGAATTAGACCGGAAACACAAATATAAACCAGGTAAGCACGCTGCGATAAGAAAATCTTAATCAACATTAGAAAAATGACATCTAACTTAAAAAAAAATCTGCGTATTTCATCAGTAGAAAACTTTATCAAGTATACCTTCACAACCCATAAACACAGATGGATATGAGAAGAGCGGAAGACAACCACCTGTAGAATGAAATTGATTGAAACGAAATAAACTTTGGTAGTGCTAAGAACAACGACGACAAATATCCCTTCACAACCAAAACACACAGATGGATATGAGAAGAGTGGAAGACAACCACTTGTAGAATGAAATTGATCGAAACGAAATAAACTTTGGTAGCACGAAGAACAATCACCAAAAATCGATGCTACTGGAACTCGTACGGAAAAGGCAAAACCAACTCGACCAAGACCGCCACCAAAATCCCAAAATCCCCTTTTTTTTTGAACTACATGAAATTTCAAATTCTTTTCAAGTCCCCTCTACTGCAATGTGATTGTGTGATGTCTATCTATCACTGTCCTTGGTAACTACCTATGTGAAGAAGAAGAAGATTGTTATGTGTATCCTTTTTCTGCTTCTATCCTACGTTGAAGGCTTGATGTAACGCTAAAACTTATTACTACATAGCAGCAGAGTCCATACATCCGTCGTCGGAGTAGAACCGAATCTATTCAAACTTTACCGACCTTACGGAAGTAAACAACAATCAGAGAATAAAGAGCAATTGATATGGTTTTGTATATATGCTACCGTGCCAATAAGAATTGTTGGAGTTAAATTCACATGAATCAATTATGCAAAAAGTAGTAGTACTTCAGAACCTCGGAAGTGTAATAGATGGAACTCTAAACAGTAGACACATTCTTACTTTTGCCGAGGTTAAGAAGATTTTGTATGTGATTATACAATTGATAATTTATTTGACTGGATACAAGAGAAAGAGTTTTCCATTGTGATATCCTGCATGCTGAACCAGTTTGCTTCAAACAGTACATTGAAATTATAGAAACGAATTTCCCCTTAGACGCTGCCTCTATTCACCCACTGTAAGCCCGGCATAGACTTTCTTTTCATGATAAGACTGGGGGTGAAAAATGAATCCACGGCGAAGTGATATTCCAAGCTATAATACAGCTGTTGGAATCATTCATCTGTAAGACGACACTGCAGAAGGTTATAGGATGTTTAGTTATAACCAGAGCTTGCGCCAACTTATTTAGACATGTAGTTGTGAATAAAACCATTCTCACCTGAAATGCCAAGAAATTTCCCATATGATACATCTGTCTTAACAATATCATGTAATCATGTTTCTCGAAGTGAGTTTATCTCCAAGTAATGTAACTTTCCATCAATCCACTTGTAGCATAAATACCGAAAGTTTTTTTGGTACAACTGCAATTCAGATAAGCAATAAATGAGAAAAGGCAGTGAAAAAACAAGTACTGACAAGAACTGGACTTATGCATTCTCGACCCATCCCCGCACAAATCGATAAGGGAAAGAGAAACTATGTTGGTTGGATTCTTCAAAAATGCCACCACATGTGTGTCAGATCGGACACAACAAGCAGCATTGTTGGAGAGTTTTGGAGAGTCCAAGCAAACACAGAAGAGTAGTGTCCTTAGCTTGGTTTAGATTTTCACATCAGAGGTCAAAGATTGCTACTGGATTGTTCATGCCTTATAGGCTAAGACATTGCTCATTCATGCAAAAGTGTAACTGGTGGATTACAGGTTACTGCTCCAAATTATGTATAATAGACACCCTTGATGTACAATATAAACTAATAACACTTGAAAATACTGCCTCAATTGGTGGTACAATTCACTGTTATCAAGGTGAATGGTGGCCCAAGCAAAAATCACTCAACCAAGAATACAAAGAAAAATAAGGAGACGATAGAAGCAAGCAAGCATCAGAATTTGTTCTACTTCGGTATCAAGGCTACTGAATGACTGCAGCGGACAATATTTGTTACATAAATGTTCATATAGCATCTGCCGAAATTCCAAGTTGAACAGGACAAACCTTTGAATTTGTTTTCTTCTGTGATTATTCCAAATGTTTCTAAGGTCTCACGACTCATGATGCCACGTACACCAATTAAGCCTGCTATTTTGCACTGAACAACTGCAAGAAATAACTGCCACAATGCTTCAAAAACAAAGAGTTACATTATTTGTGTGCATGTATAAGTTGCGCGAACTCTTCACTTTCGGTACCGCACCCGTGTCGGATTCTCCAAAAATACACTAGTTTTGACAAATCCAACGCGCACCCATTGACTTTTTTGAAGAGTCCAAGCAACATAGCATGTACCACACAGTGGGAGAATTAAATAGTGAAAAGTTTCTCTATCAAAGTTCTATTATTAGATAAAGATAACCCGCTAGGTCACCAGCATGCCCTTAATGCTTAAGAATACAATATTACCGGTTTCAAAAAACATAACCCGCTTATCATAATTTAGCTCACCATAAAGAATGCTTAGATCTTTCTAAAACATTAATGACATAACAGAATCAGCGTTAATAATATCACTACTAAAAAGTCATGTTTTAACCATGTGATTTAGTGAGGGACGTCCCTCACTAATCAAGATTTAGTGAGGGCAGCCATCGCTACAAGGTGCCTTGTTAATTTGAGCCTTGCTAATTATTAGTGAGGGAGACCCTCACAAAGTAGAGAAGGACTCCGACACTCAACCATCGCTATTTTGGTCTCACAATTTTTTCAAAAAATATAATGTAGTGAGGGATGTCCTTGCTATATTAAAAATATATATAATATTAATTTATAATTTAGTGAGGGACGACCTTTGCTATATTAAAAATATATAGAATATTAATTTATTATTTAGTGAGGGATGACCCTTGGTAGATGAAAATTAATAAAAATTATAAATTTAAATATGTTGAGGATATCCCTCACTAAGTTAAATAAAAAATTAATTTAATGTTTGAACATTTTGAGGGATATAGCTACAAAAGTCCCTTGCCAATATGGTGTTATTATTAGTTTTTTTACTGCACTAAAATTCAATAATTAAATAGAAAATAAACATACAATCAATATTAACCAGCAAAATAATAAAAAAATACTTTTGAAATAATTCAAACAATAAAATTAAGCAACCAAACTTCATACATATTCATCCAACTTAAAACAATATCTAAACAAGTATCAAAAAGGTATGCAAACAATCACCAAAACAAATTCTTTCAAACACTTCAAACTAACATAATTCAAACCTAAAACAACAACACCTAATCCTCTTCATCCTCTCCACCATCATCATCAGAACTAGGGTGCAGAGAATAAAGAAGCTTGATTAAGGTATTTACTTGAGTTTTGAGTTCTTTGATGTTTGACCCAAGTGTAATCCTACGCCGCTCGTCCTCCATCCTTCTTTTTCGTTCCTCCTCGTACTTCCTAGCAAACTCCCAAACTTCCTGTCGTATCTCCTCAAGCTGCTCATTTGACATGGTGGAAGAACTCCCCATACTTACAATCCACCCTAAAGAAAAGACGGTGAAAGTTCTTCTCAGAAAAAAAGGCAGTATGCCCTTCCCTTATACACGCCCCCAACTACATCCAGCTAGCAGGAAAGAGTTTCTCCCTATGATGGCATGATTGGATTACCTTGATCATTTGTCGGTCGATTTCTTTTGAGTTTTGAACTCTTCAATAGCTTGTGAACTTATCGATTTTACATTAAAAGTAAAATTAGTATATAATAAATAATATAAAATAAATTCTAAGTAAGATTTGAACTTACGTAATTATCCTCTGTCTGTGTTTCAATCCAAACTTCTTTTTCATCTCTAATTTTTATATGGGTCTTCTTCAATACCTCTTCATGAGTGGCTGATCTAGTAAGAGATGCTTCCTGCAAATGAAATAAATATAGTGAACCACAAGTGCATAAATAATTTACTACCATCTAAATGCATAAATAATTACCAATTTCCACTTAGTTGTCCCTATGGACACCCAACCACAAGTGTGAAATAAGCCACCTTTCTTAGAATTTCAAGATGTCTTTGTCTGGGCGCTTTTCTTTTGAAACTTCAGAGAAGCCCAATATACAATAAGTTTATCCCAATAATCCGACCCAAGACATCCAGACCGTCCTTTACGTCGAGCTTTAGAAAGCATGCAAGACAATGAAGAAGATGCCTTTTTCTTAAAATTGCTTTGAATAACCCAATCCTCAGAAAGGCTCCATGTACAGCTTTTCTACAAATAAAATATATATGAGGATGATGATAAACTGGCTAATTGGCAATGTTAGTTGTGACAGCTGCATCTGACAATCTCTGCCAATTTTTGCAAATTGTTACAGTTGCATATGACAGTAGCTTAAATTATCAAATATTTGATCAACATATTGACCATCAACTATCTTAAGAAAAATACATTTTAAGCAACTAATTTAGATCAAAAGTCCTTATAACACATATTGGATGCATCAACAAGAGTTGTACATAAAGAAGTTTCGTGCCAAATGAAAATTAAAAGAAAAAATAATTCGAATTTCTTTGCTGGAAGAAGGATGTAAGAACACTCTCTAGTCGCTACCACACAACCTTTAAAATTGGTTCAAGAATCCACATGTGAACCTTAAAAAGAACTACCGTTACAGATCATAATCTGGGAAATAGAGGTCAATTACTTCAAATTAAGACAAAGAATTAACAAAAGAAATAAAGGGGCATGTGTGAACCTTCTAAAAGTATCTATAATCCTACCAGAATAATATTTGGAATAGACAAGTCTCTTACCTACTGGTGAAGCTACTACTGAATTGTTATAGTCTGGGTAGGCTTCTCAGATGTGGAAAATTGCAAATCCACACCAGTATTGGTTGTTTAAGCAAATGATACTATTATGAATAGACACGAAATGAAATCAGCATTGCGACTAATAACACTGCTAGATAACTTAAAAGGAGAAGCAACAACAGATAGAAAAGGCCAATAACATTCAAACTCGAAACAGTGAACTTGAAGAAATTGAAAGTAAGACTACTATTGTAGAAGTTATTATGAACAAGGACCACTGTCAACTGTTACTTTGGATGTTTTCTAACCATAGCACATTTCTAATGAAATACACAAATGGTAGCACATGAGACAATCATTAGAGAATAATGGAATAAGTTTCTTACAGAGCTAAAGCCAAGAATTACAACATCACACATCATTAATCTCCCTTGTTAGAAAAGATACTCTGCAAATACAATAATATTTTTTTACATTAATTTAAGTTGTTGAATCTCCTTTTCAGAAAATCTATTATGTCTCAGGATCTTAGTACTATACACTACTTTTATTATTATTATTATTATTATTATTATTATTATTATTATTATTATTATCTAGAACTAGAGTAAGAGACATTCTAACACCTTACGCCCTTGTATGTGGGGCCTCTAATATATTGTAATCGTAAAATGAAAGAACAAATGCAAAAACTATATACACCTCAACTTCAAGTAATTTGAGGTTGGCTACATCAATTCTCACTCGACTAACTATTCAGATCATGTTTACGAAACACAATCACTAATTCATGTATATTGCTGCAAGACTTTATGGCGTATCTGGGCCTTAGATGATAAAAAATATAGTACCTTTTCAGTAATAATTGCAAAAGCCAGTTCAAGTAAGCTATATGTCCTGTTAGGTACTCTAAATAGTGTCGCTCCCTTTGGTGATAAAATAGACTTGAAATAAGTCCATCCAAATCAAAAAAAAGAAGCATACCTGCCACTTCCCGATCTGATTTTCTCTGCTCCATATACTCATTTTAAAGTTAAAAATCTAAAAGTAATTAGTAATATCCTAAAAATGATACTGAAACTAAAACATGTTTTGTGTTGATATAGGACCTGGAGGATTACTAAATTAGTGTTATATAACTGTACACAGTGGAAGGTTTCAACATCAGACCTACAGCTACCCAGCACCACAAAGATAGAATTTACACCCTCCTTGCACTCAAGCTAACCCATCTGGCTAAATGCTGAACTTAAGTCCTCCAGATAGTTTAGTTTTTGCTAATTAATCATCCTGAAATAACCTTAGGAGAACCACACCCTAAAAGCTAGCTATTGAGGTAGGATAGTCCTAGGTTAATATAAGCCCCATATCAGTTTCCTATTTAATCGATATAGGACTCATGTCCCATTACTTGCAATAATATTGTGACACATCTAAACCAAGATAAAGTCATCCTTTTTCTAACATTCTACACCGCATTTGGGAAGACCAAACTTCATAGAGCAAGTCTTATAAGTTAACTGAATACATATGGAAGGAAGATCCACCTGTCGGTTAAGTCTTTCATTCTCAAGAGTTTTGAGGACAATAGGATGCTTGAGATTACAAAACTCAATGTTGGGCAACATCATAGTAAGTTAACTGTGTTGCTTGTGTTCTAGAAATGGTAGCTCCTTCCATCTTCCAACCTACTAAAACTTCTATGAAAAATTATGATAAATCTCAAAACTCTGAAATGAATAAGTGGAATAGCAAGTCATACACCCATGGTTATTTGTAGCTTTTCCAAGTAAAACGGTTGAATGGCAAATGAATTCATCCATATGGTAGATGTTGGAAGTCTGACTCATTTTTTCATTTAAAAATGATCCTCTTACTCGGTAAATCTTATTAAAGGGAGTAAAAAACAACTATGTTTAACTAAGAAAACTGATAAATCCAACTAGTATATAAGAATACAAAGATGACACTCCTAAATCTACCTAGAAACAATCTAACAGAAAATAAACATCTACTTTAAACTAAAATACTCAAAAGACCACTATACTCTATACTAAAAAAAATCTGTAATAGGGAACTTAAAAGCCATTCAAGAAATTTTAACTAACAAAATTAAAAGAACCAATAAGGGAAGAAGTGCCCAAGACAAAAATAGGTTATGCAAATTGATAAATACCATAGTTGTTGAGCCTGTTTGTTTGTACAATAGAGAGATTATGCCTAGCAGAATTTATTTCTGCAGCCCAAAAGTCATTCATTTTTTTCAAATTTATTTCTTTTCTTAAATTTATCAAAGTAAAGTACAAGTCAACTTCTTCTAATTGAAGAAAAGAATAAAGGCGTTTCAAATTTTGTTGAATAAGATACCTAAATCAAACAAACAAAATACTAGCAGTATTTAGACAAAGATGGTTTCCAAGATTTAACAACTTGAGCTTGCAAATGCGCATCAGTTATTTTTTATCTATTGATTGATAACAACATTTCACATCAGATAAATAGACCAAAAAAAGGACCACTTGATATCAATTATTGAGGGATCAAACAATTGATATCATTGCTATTGTTTTTTCTTCAAATCTATTATTGAGGGATCAAACAATTGATATCATTGCTATTGTTTTTTCTTCAAATCTATTATTGAGGGATCAAGCAATTGATATCATTGCTATTGTTTTTTCTTCAAATCTATTACTCCATATGGTTTTTTATTAAATACTCAATTTTTACATTTTTAATTTAGAGAGAAACTTCCCTCACTACAATGAAAAAAATCACAAAATAATTATATGTATCTTATTGCGGACTCCTTGGATAACATAAATTTCATTTTCATTTTCATTTTATTAATACATTATTTACAGCTAAAGAAACAAATAAAAATTATGTTCAAATTTTCTTTGAAATATGAATTTTTTGTTATTATTTAGCGAGGGAAATCTCTTGCTATAACAAATTTAATATTAGCTTTTTATTATCATCATATTTTAGTGAGGGATGTCCCTCTTCGCCTTTTAAAAAAAATAAAAATTAATATATTAGAAATTATATTTAAATTTTCTTTGAAATATGAATTTCTTTTTTATTATATAGCGAGGGAAATCCCTTGCTATAACAAATTTAATATTAACTTTTTATTATCATCATATTTAATGAGGGATGTCCCTCTTTACCTTTATTTAAAAAAAAGAAAATTAAAATATTTAATTTGTATGAGGGACAATGTCGTAAAGCCCCTCACAATCACAACATACAGTTTGTCCCTCGCTAACCTTGGTAGCTAATAGCCAAGTTTTTAGTAGTGATAGCATTTCCTTGTAACAGTTTTGAAGGATCTACCCGAAAGACTTAAAGTGTTTTATACTTCACCTAGAATTAGTGCACCATGCAAGTTTGCATTAAGAAGACACTGTGATAACTGATTTTTCCTGCTAGACCAATTTTGCAGGTGAGAGGGACATACAAGTCAATTGTTTATTAGAGCCATAAGAGAAAAGGCCTTTCTTTTTAAAAAAAAGAAAAGAAAAAAACTAAAGCAAAAAAATGCGAGGAAACAAAACGCCAACCCAATATTCTTCAGGAGTTTTGTAACAGTCTTTCCACTTATCATGTATTGGCTTGAAGATGTCATAGCTACAGAACAAACCATAAAGGAGTTTTCAGAACAAGAGATGATCTGGCAACACCAGAAAGTGAGTACATAACTTTTCAGCTCAAGTACTCCACATTAAATTAAAAAGGAAAAATGAACAGAAAATGGGGGGATAAAGGACACCAACTGATACCAAACGGTATCTACAACATCAAAATAGTCCTCAAACCACGCACAATCACAAGCCTTTACCCGCAACAAGAAGTCAACAACACGATACGAAAAGCAAACATAAACTTAAAAAGAGTAAAAGATAGCTTACTTGGCACAAAGAGAACCCATTAGTGTATCAAACTCTAAAAACTCTACAAAATAAGTTAACAAGCACCAAGTTTTTACAGGAACACAAGAGGAACGCGGTTCACTCAAGCACTCTCGTTTCTAGTCGTTTAACAACACAAGTGGAACCTTTCATTTGTGAAGCTCAAATGTTTAGTGGTCTACTCTCTTCTTGAGAGGAAATATGATGTTCAAATGTTACAAGTGTTTTCAAGAAATGACTAACGAACAAGTCTAAAGAAACACCTTAAATAGTCTATTACAAAAAGGATGGCAAAAGGATCCCTTTACCCTTAATGAAGGGGTGGAGGGTGGGGAGTGTTTGGAGCAGCCTTGGGGTGTATTTTGAGCACCTAAGGTCAGCTCCCACATGTCAAGATGTACACTCCCTTGGGAGAGTTCGTAACAAGCTCAACCGCGTCCATTTTCATAAACACGCCTTGATGTCTTTGTAGTTCCTGAGATTGGCTTCTAGTAAATGGTCTCGAGCCCGTGACACCCGTATCATCCTCTACATCTTGAGAGGAGTTTGACCTCAAAATCATAGGATCTTCATCTTCAATGGTATCAATCCATAAGAGATCACACACGTTGAGCGTGTTATGCACTTGGTATTCCGGTGGCAAGTCGATCTTGTAAGCATTATCATTGATTCTTTCAAGAATTTGGAATGGACCGTCACCTCTTGGAAGAAGCTTGCCCTTTCTTTGGTTGGGAAACCAGTCTTTCCATAGGTGTACCCATACCCAATCTCTCAGCTTAAGCACAAGACGTCTTCTCTCTTTGTTGACTCGTTTGGCCACCTCTTGCTTCTTCTTCTCGAGCTGCAACCTCACTTTATCATGAAATCTTTTCATGGCTTTGACCCTCTTGTTTCCATCTAAGCTAACAACAACATCACTTGGCAAAGGATTTAGATCCAAGGGGTTAGGGGATTGAAGCCATAGACACATTCAAAGAGCGTAATGCCCGTACTTGAATGGATTTACCCGATTGTAAGAAAATTCAATGAGAGGTAGGTGATCTTCCCAAGACTTCAACTTACCTTTAACCGTGGAACGTAGCATGGAACCCAAGGTTTGATTCACTACTTCCGTTTGGCTATCGGTTTGTGGGTGGCAAGACGTAGAAAACAACAATTTGGTTCCGAGCCTACCCCAAATTGACTTCCAAGAGTGACTAAGGAACTTGGAGTCCCTATCACTTACAATGGTCCTTGGGATGCCGTGTAACTTTAAAACATTTTCAATAAACAAAAAACCTACACTATCCGCATCTTCACTATTTTTGCAAGGAATAAAATATGTTATTTTGGAGAAACGATCAACGACAACAAAGATGCTATCCTGACCCCTTTGAGTTCGTGGCACCCACAACACGAAATACATAGAAATATCAAACCACAAGCATGACAGAGTGGGAAGCAGGGTGTATAACCCATGAGGAAGGATCCTAGACTTAGTACTCTTACAATCCATGTATTGGCTGCAAATTTTGACAACATCTTTGCGCATCCTTGGATAATAGAATCGCTTCTCCAATATTCTGAGGGTCTTATCAATTCCAAAGTAACCCATGAGACCGTCGTCGTGTGCCTCCCTCACAAATAACTCTATCCAAGATCTAGAAGGTGGACACAATCGTCTTCCCCAAAATAAGAACCCATCGAACACGGCATAAGGACTAGAATTTGAGGGCTTTCTTTCCCTACCCGCGGATTCACTTTCCTTAAAGATAGGAGCGAAGTAAGGGTCCTCGGGATAGATAGACTTAAGGCTCTCAAACCCTATTATCTTGGATGACGAAGTGGACACAAGAATATGATTTTTAGATAATGCATCAGCTACCACATTATCCTTTTCCTTTTTGTATTGAATCACATAGGAAAAGGTTTCAAGAAATCCAATCCATTTGGCATGCTGTTTGTTAAGTTTATCTTGTGCCTGAAGGTGCTTCAAGGATTCATGATCCATTCAAATTATGAATTCTTTGGGCCAGAGATAGTGTTGCCAATTGCCTAGCGCTCTAACCAAGGCATACAACTCCAAATCATACGTAGAGTAGTTTAGAGTTGCTCTTTTGAGATTTTCACTAAAATAAACAATGGGCTTTAAATCTTTCATCAAAACAACCCCTATGCCTACTTTACTAGCATCGCATTCAATTTCGAACATCTTATCAAATTTGGGCAATTGCAACAACGATGGTGAAATGAGCATATCTTTCAAGGTCTTAAAGGCCTTAGATTGCTCTTCACCCCACTGGAAAGGTTGGTCCTTTCGGATGATTTTGGTCAATAGGGTGGCAATGGTACTAAATCCTTTGACGAACCTCCTCTAAAACTTGCCAACCTGTGGAAGCTCTGAACTTCACCCACGGTTTTTGGGGTTGGCCAATCTTTAATGACAGTTATCTTGGATTCATCTACCTCCACTCCCCCCGAGCTTACAACAAATCCTAAAAACACAACTTTATCAATACCATAGGAGCATTTTTCAATATTAGCATACAACTTTTATTTCCTAAGAACATAAAACACACTCCTTAGATGCAAGACATGTTCATTAAGGGACTTACTATAAACTAAAACATCATCAAACTACACCACCACAAACTCGCCCATAAATGGATTAATCACATGATTGATTAGCCGCATAAAGGTACTAAGAGCGTTGGTAAGATCGAATGAAATAACCATCCACTCATATAGACCAAACTTGGTCTTGAATGCGGTCTTCCATTCATTACCCGATTGCATACAAATTTGGTGATATCCGCTCCTAAGATCAATCTTAGAAAACACACAAAAGTCATTTAGTTCATCAAGAATATCATCTAGCCTAGGAATAGGATGACGATACTTTATCGTAATTTTATTTATGGCTCTGTAGGCCACGCATATTTGCCACGTCCCATCCTTCTTCGGCACAAGTAACACCGAGAATGCGTATGGACTTATGCTTTTCTTAATGTATCCTTTGTTGAGGATGTCCTCAACTTGCCTTTGGATTTTCTTTGTATCCGTGGGGTTGCTCCTATAAGCTGGCTTGTTTGGTAATTATGACCCCGAAACAAAGTTGATTTGGTGCTCAATTCCTCAAAGTGGAGGAAGTCCTTGTAGCAAATCACTTGGAAATACATTATTAAATTCCTACAAAACATTAGAAATAGAAGACGGGATAGGGGAATTAGATGGGTTAACATTCAAAACATGAGCCAAAAGTAGCATAGGAGTAGTATCATCATACTCTTTGAAGATGTCGCCCTTCCAAGCCAATATTACCATCGAATACCTACCCCTCATGCTGAAACTCTCTATTTACCCTTACCCTTCCTACTCTCGGGTTTCTCCCCCTACCCATGGTTTTTTTCTCATTTTTCCCTTTCCTTGCAAACTCTTCATTTGTCAATGTACCTCACACACCTATGATGGTGATAGTGGTCAGAGGTTGTACTTTCGACCCTTGAACTCAAAGGAATAGTTATTGGTTTAGACATTATGCTTGGTCGACCTATCATATTGCCATGGCCGACCCAACAAAAGATTACAAGCTTACATAGAAATGATGTCGTAAAGTACCTCATCTTCATAATTCCTAACCTTGAACTAAATCACCACTTGATGAATCACCTCCAACTCTCCACAATCATTCAACCATTAGAGTCTATACGGACTCGCATGTGGAGTAGTCGACAACTTCAAGTGATCCACTATCGAGGCACTAGCTATATTAGTACAACTTCCGCTATCAATAATCAAGGAGCACACACTCCCCTTAAAAAGGAACTTGGTGTGAAAGAGGTTTTGCGTTAGCTAGGATCATCTAACGCTTTGCTAATCATAACTCTCCGTACCAAATAGTTAGGTACTTTAGGTTCAACTTCTTGAACCTCCTCTTCATCATCATCACTAGGCCTCTCGACCTCCCCCCTCTCCATCTTGAGAGACTTTTTCATTTTCAACCATTTCAAACCCTAATTCTTTTTCCAAGGAATACAATTTCCCTTCTCTCAATATCACATTTCTCCAATCAGGATACTCACTAGACTTGTGTCCCCATCTATGGCATTTGAAGCATTGGAATCCCTTGACATTGGAAGAGACATTCAGCTTGCCCTCAAATCGTGAAGGTAGTGGATGAGCACTCTTAATCATGGGTGGTGTGGTCTTAGATGGTTGTTACTTGAATTTGTTCCACCCCGAAGACGATAGAGCCATTTCTTTCCCTTTGGTCTAACTCGACGACTCTTGGTAGGCTTTGGTTTTGTATGCCGACCTTTTCTAGTTCTTTCGTTCAATCTCTAAATCCACTTGAAAGATCCCTTCAATAGTTTCAAACTTGTGAAAGTGTTATGGGAATAGAGATTTTCTTATTTAGGTCGACCTTGAATCAGATGATGTCATTTCTCAGTTGCTCTCTTCTATGATCAAGTTTCAAGATGAGTTGTTCAAACTCGTAATAGTAGGCTGGCACACTTTTGTTTCCTTGCTTTAAGTTGTACAATTTTGCAAGTAGCTCATGTTGATAGCTTTTGGGAAGGTACCTTTGCCTCATAAGATACCTTAACCGAAACAAAGGATGGGTTTTTCCCTCAATCAATACATTGACAAAATGTTTGACATACTCCCACCATGTGGTAAGATATCCATCAAAATAATCAATGGGGTAGCAACTCTTCTTCTCCTCCGTGAGATCATTCACATGAAAGACTCTCTCGCATGTGGATTCCCATGTGAGAAACTCTTCAGGATCATTTCTTGCCTTAAAGATCAGAATCCCATTTTGATGGTGTTGAGGCCAACATTCCTTTACTTAACACCTTGGCCGTCCTTTCCATTAAAACCTTATCTCTCCCTCGGTTATACCCTTATACCTCTTATTCCATCTTCCATCAAATAAGGATCATCATATATTTCATACCCCTCCTTCGATTTTTCCTCACAAATCCCCCTTCTTGTATTGGTGGATTTTGGACATTTGGAATTTGGTATGGCGGATTGGTATTTAGTGGTAGAGATCTTTGGATTGGAGGATTTTGGTTTAGAGGATTTGGATTTAAGGGTGGTATTTTAGTTCCAAGTCCTTCATGTGGGACTTGGTGATGTGGGGAATGGCTAGGTCCATCAAGGCCTCGGCCTTGTGAGTAATAGTTGACTTGAGGTATGGCATTTGGTGGGTACATTATTTGGTGCATGGCTTCGGGGGTAATAGTTGGGATGTGTTTTGAGGAGTTGAGGGTTGAGAAATCCATTGGCTTTCTACCCTTTCCACCTGACCACTAATAGAGGCCACTTCCATGCCCAGTTTCTCAACCGTAGAATTCACTCTAGCCATGTCCCGAGACAAGGACTTAACACTAGCTACAAAGGAATTCATAACATTATGATCCACGGTTTGTGCATTGAAAGTTTTGGGTTCCATTTGTGGTGGTTCCATTTGCAAATGTACCTATAAAAAAACAAATGTTAGTTCAAAAAACTTTCACACTCGGCTCCCTCACTTGGCTCTTCAAGTGTTGTAAGAAGGCTATCAATCCTTGAGTGCTTAGGAATAAGTCTACTCTTGAGTTAGAATGGATTTTGGTTTTGAAGACTCAAGGAAGTTTTGTATGCACTTGAACCGAGAACAACTACGAATTGTAAATGAGCATATCACCACAAAGAACGTTGACACGAAGACGTACTCGAAAACTAGTTCAGAACTTAGTAGGTTGTTACTTAGTTTCCAACTAGTGTAGGGGTCAATAGAAATAAAAATAGAGAGATAAGAAAAGAAACTTGGAAGGTCCTATGACTTGAGTTTTGTTGTTGATGTGACTCACAATTTTTATTTTGGCCGTTTGGTGTTGTTTTTTTTTTTTTTTAAGTTTGATGTTGTCCAACTTGAATGACTTAATCTTGTTTGCTTGGTGGGGCTTTTTTGATTTTTAGAGTGAAAAGGCAAGACTTGGAACTCTATTTCCAAAGGTCAAGGTGTCAATCAACTTTTCACCAACTTTCACCAAAATGGAAAAACACCTTTTTGGCCTTGGTTTGTCCCTTTCCCTTTTTGGTTCCTCTTGAAAAAGGTTTGACACCCTTTTTGGTAAGTAAGCTTTTGGGAGGTGCTTTGTCTATTTTCCTCTTTGGTGTTGTCTTGAAACTAATTCCAAGACAAACACAAGACTTTCACCCCTCTCTTCCTTTTCAAATCAAACACACCTTTTGTTAAACATTCACCTCAAGAACATTATGAACAACAACAACATCCAAGCTGTCCAACCCTTCAACAACACTAAACAAAACTCAAATCTTGGACCTTAGACTCAAGTGTGCTAGGGAAACAACAATCTAACACACGAAACTACTAAGACAAGCAAAAATAACATCTAAATCTAAACACTTCTCGGCCAAACACAAGTCACCAGATAACACCCTCTTTTTTATTTTCAACTAGAAGAGCCCAAGATTGGTGGTGTAAGAACACGACCATCTTTTGTTCTGATCCCAAATGATACTAAATGGTATCTAAAACACCAAAACGGTCCGCAAACAACCCACAATCACAAGCCTTTACTCGCAACAACAAGTCAACAACACGATACGAGAAACAAACATAAACTTAAAAAGAGTAAAAGATAGCTAACTTGACACAAAGAGAACCCATTAGGCAGCAACTAAAGAGTGTATCAAACTCTAAAACCTCTGCAAAACAAGTTAACAAGAACCAAGTTCTTACGGGAACACAAGAGGAACTCGGTTCACTCAAACACTCTCATTTCTAGCCGTTTCACAACACAAGTGGAACCTTTCACTTATGAAGCTCAAATGTTTGGTGGTCTAATCTCTTCTTGAGAGGAAATATGATGTTCAAATGTTACAAGTGTTTTCAAGAAATGACTAACTAAGGAACAAGTATAAAGAAACACCTTAAATAATCTATTACAAAAAGGATGACAAAAGGACCACTTTGCCCTTAATGAAGGGGTGGAGGGTGTGGAGTGTTTGGGGCAGCTTTGGGGTGTATTTTCAGCATCTAAGGTTAGCCCCCAGAGTCAATATGTACACTCCCTTGGTCGAGTTCGCAACAATCTCAACCACGTCCATTTTTATAAGCACGCTTTGAGGTCTTTGTAGTTCCCATGCTTGGCTTCTAGTAAATGGTCTCGAGCCCGTAACACCCGTATTAGCCAACCAATAAAAGAACCAAATCGAAGCAGGGAGCTTCATAAGTCAAATAAGAACAAGGAATAAGGTCAAGAGAAGATCACATGCACATAAAAGTTAAAGGGGATAATATCCATGAGGTATCATTAACTGTAAGTATCTAGGAATATTTGGCTCTATGTGACTCCACAATAAGCAATCCACACAAAAAGATAAGCTTTCACTGCCAACAAAGTGAAGCATCTAACAAGTAGCGGCGCAGTGCTCTAGAATTCTAAATGAACAATATAGCTAAAAAGGCAAATAATTGACAGCTGAATTTGATCATTTTTGGCAAAATTTATGCAGCAGCACCACACGGTGCAAGATATCCATTTTTGGGCTTGGAATTTCTAGCTAACTAAGATCTACCGTTAACAAAATAAGGGACTAATAATAGAAGCCTATTCGTCTTTTATCCTCTCAAGAATAACTATGCAGATAATTACCACACTAGATCAAATGATATGAAGGCCATTAGTACTACGGCTTGTTAATACTCACAGAACCTTCTGGTCGCTGGCCATTAGTAAAATATGTTTAATGATAAAAAATAATAAAAATCACCACAGCAGATAAAGAACAACAGATATCACATGCCACATGAAATTCAATGTAATATTCAATCTTTTTATATTGGATAACCATGGTGTCCAGCCTGGCTTACCCGCACATTGACTTGCCACCTCTTACCAGTAATAGGTACCAAGTAACTCTATCCACCAAGGTTCGAACAGATAGAAAAAAATCACCTAGTATTTGTCTCTGTTGGGAACTGAACCTGGGACCTCGTGGTGCTCAATGCAAATTCATTGAACCACTCGGTCACACCCTTGAGTGTGTAACAGTTGATCTCTTAATCAAGACCATCACAAGGAAAGATCACCTAACTGAGAATAATTCACACCAATTTCTTTTATGATTGAGAAAAGATTGAGTGAATTATTCTTTAATTAGATGATTTTTTATGTGATGT
Organism: Capsicum annuum; assembly: GCF_002878395.1. Lineage (NCBI taxonomy): Eukaryota > Viridiplantae > Streptophyta > Magnoliopsida > Solanales > Solanaceae > Capsicum > Capsicum annuum. The sequence goes on along the minus strand of NC_061119.1, from coordinate 34,621,818 downwards.
TTCTTAATAAAGAGATTGAATACTACACTAAATCTAGTCAAACAGAAAAAAAAAGAACCGGCAGTGGACTATAGCTAGTTTAAAAATTACTCATAATTCTTCACTGATAAGGGCAGGAAATTCTAAAAAGGCAATCTAAAACTCTTTCACTAAAAAAGTAGATGCAACTCACTTATGGAACTCTTGAGGAAAATCAAATGTTCCAAACTTCTTATGTTGCTTTATAGACATATGTCTTTTAGATCTCTGACTGTCTATGTAAAGCCTGACTACAAGCTCCTGTAGTAATGCTGAAAACATTATCAAGATGAATCCAGTTATCTACTTTCACACTTTTTGACCCCTGCATATATTTCTGGGCTGAATCACCATGTTGGAGAAGACCCTGCAAAATATCATTAACAGTCTTGTTTTTACCAGAACTCTGCGACAAACAAAAGGGATGAGTAATGAAGAAGCTACTAACTAATGGTGCACATAATTGAAGCATTATATTGATTAATTATATTCTTACCTCAGTGGTCATTTTCAGAAGATTATTGTCTACTGAATGGGATATCTAAAGGTATGCTAGATTATTCAGTTCAACATCTATGTTGCAAGATAAAAGTAAGCATCCCAGATTAGTCTCATGTATACATTTCTATGGATAAAAATGCAAGAGGAGGAAAGGTTGTACTTTGAGCAGAAGTATGGATAGAAAAAAATAAATAGCCTACAAATAAAACAGGTTGGGATGAGATAAATCAAGAGGGGTTCGTTTTATTATTTTTAGGAATGAAATCAAGAGGGATCACATTAAAATGTCTGACTTACATTCCTGGAAAATGCCAACTTTACACTACTTTTGGATGCGAAATGTGTTATATTCGTTTGTACTTTGGATACACAAAATCAGTATATGCAGAACAATAACTTCAACAAGAGTTCAAGCATAAAAAAGAACACAATGAAGTATATCAAATACCCTCAACATAAGATCAAAATGGCCTTTTCAAGAGGTGTATTTTATTCTTTCAGAAATTAAGATGAAACAGAAAATACTCAATCGTCCAAATTCACGGAGTTTCCTTAAGGAAATAATTCCCCTCACTGTACCTGAGGTTGTGGAATTTTTCCTCCCAGGATAAAATGGCTAAACAGACCATCTGTAGTGGTACCTCAAACGGTTAGAATATCTTCGAACGCACAGAACGTTTTGATTGATCACACAGAGTAATTTGGAAGACAAGAAGTAATTTTGTATTCTGAAATTTTTGTATCAAAACCTGTGAAGGAAAGCAGGATTATATAGCCTAGCAAATGCCTCTTCAAAAAGATGGCATTAGTTCACTTAAATGGTGTGATGTTTCTGAAAATGCATGTCTGCAGCATTTTTTCTGAAGCAGTATACCATTTCACCAAATAGTGCACCTATTCGAAATCGTGCATCACTTCATTAAAGAATTACATCTGTTCAGTTGAAACAGAAACATTATATCAGTTCAGTGCATGCATCAGTTTAGTCGAAAAGAAAAATGCATCAGTTCAGAAACAGCGCATCAGTTTAGTCGAAACAATGCATTAGTTCTGTCAAAACATTGCATCTGTTACTGCTACTGCATGGATATAAATAGAGTATTGATTAGATTTCGTCAAATAAAGTTTTTCCAAAAAGATAGATCTCATTGATCGATCATTTGACAAATCCAAATCCAAATCCGAAATCAAAGCCGAGCGAGCGACGACGATGATGGCGCGAGGCATCTCTTATTTCTTGCCTCACTTATCATATAGAGTAAGTATTCATTATTATAAACACTCTAAAGTTCTCATCTCCCACCAATGTGGGAGAGTTAGTGAACTTTCCAATTTTGGGAGTACACATTCCAAATTGGTGTCTCCTTTTCTCCACTTTTTTTTCTCCATTTTCCATTCACACTTTTATGAACCCAACAATCCCCCACATGAATGGGGAATGGATATTTTTTTAAAAAATTTTATGGACAAGTATGTGATCATCAAGCAAAGACTGATTGTATCTGGATAAGAGAGTTTTCCTTTGAACTTTCTGTAGTGAACATGCATCGGATGCACTCGGTCAATCAATAGATTTGATATCTTTGAACCGTCGAGCTTTAATATACACCTAGACAACACATGTCACACAACCAACCTTTTAATGTTTATGGTTCTTACGGTTTCGTTCTTTTCAGCCATGAACACGTCCCAATTTTTATGAGAGATTAAAGAATAGGACTTTACTAACATTCTCCTTGAAGCGGCTTCCACTTTTCCCTCACATAGGTGATTTCTAAACGTTCAATCCTATAGATTAAACTATTTGGTCAAATCTGCCAAATTTAGATAATCGTTAAAAGACTTTTCACCAGAAGTCTTATCCTTATTTACTAAACATTGTCTACATCATGAGAATGGATTGGGTATTTGACAATATTGAACCTGTCAAACACAACTTTGTTTTATCTCCTTAAACCTAGCTCTTGGGATCTCCAGTTTGATAGGTAGATTTATCGCTATGTTGACTTGTCCTAGGCCTTAAACCCATTCCCTTAGATGTCCTTTCTACTTCTTCTCTAGATAGGCCTTTTGTAAGTAGATCGAACACATTGTCCTTTGACTTTACATAGTCAATAGTGATAATTCTACTAGAGAGAAGTTTCCTAACGGTATTATGTCTCCATCGTATCTGATGAGATTTATCGTTGTACATCATGCTTCCTGCCCTACCTATTGCCGCTTGGCTATCACAGTGTATACATACTGGTTCCACTGGCTTGGGATAATACGAAATATCTTCCAAGAAATTTCGGAGCCATTCTGCTTCTTCACTGGCTTTATCTAACGTGATAAATTCAGATTCCATTATAGAGCGAGCGATACAAGTCTGTTTGGATAATTTCTAAGAACTGCTCCTCCACCGATAGTAAATATATATCCACTTATGAATTTTACTTTGTTCGATCCGGTGATCCAATTTGCATCACTATATCCTTCAAGTACCACAGGATATTTATTATAATGCAAAGCATAGTTTTGAGTGTATTTAAGATGCCCCAAAACTCTTTTCATTGCCATCCAATGAGTTTTGTTGGGATTACTCGTGTACCGACTCAATTTACTAATAGCGCATGCTATGTCTGGTTGTGTACAATTCATTATATGCATTAAACATCCCAATACTCTTGCGTACTCCAATAGCGAGTCACTTTCACCTTCATTCTTTCGAAGTGCAAAGCTCACATCTAATGGAGTCTTGGAAAATACCAAATTCCATATACTTGAACTTGTCAAGTACCTTTTCGATATAATGAGACTGTGACAATAACCTTATGGAGTTCGATGGATTCTTATACCTAAGATCATATCAGCAACTCCAAGGTCTTTCATATCAAACTTGCTCTCGAGCATTCTTTTTGTTACATTTATGTCAAAAATGTCTCTAATGATGATCAACATATCATCCACATATAAACATACAATGACTTGGTGATTTGGAGTGTCTTTAATATAAATACATTTATCTTATTCATTTATTTTGAATCCGTTTGCCAACATGGTTTGCTCAAACTTCGTATGACATTTTTTAGGTTCTTGATTTAGTCAATACAATGACTTAATAAGTCTACACACCTTATTCTCATTCCCTAAAACCACAAAACCCTCAGGTTGTTTCATGTAAATTTCTTTCTCCAATTCTCTATTTAGGGAAAAGTGTTTTCACATCTATTTGATGGATTTCAAAACCATATACCTCAGCCAAGGCAATTAACATTCGAATCGATGTTATCCTTATTACTGACGAGTATGTATCGAAGTAATCAAGTCCTTCTTTTTATTTGAAGCCTTTTACTACAAGTCTTGCCTTGTATTTGTCAATAGTACTGTCCGCTTTCATCTTCCTTCTGAAGATCCATTTAGAATCTAAAGGTTTATTTCTGGGAGGAAGGTCAACCAATTCCTATGTATGGTTGCTTAAGATTAAATATATCTCACTATTGACTGCCTCTTTCCTAAAGGATGAATTTGAAGATGTCATCACTTTCTTAAATATTTGAGGCTCATTTTCCAAAAGAAATGTCACAAAATTTGATCCAAACGAATTAGACGTTCTTTGACATGTACTACACCTTGGATTTTCTTCATTATGGTCATTCTCAATTGGTTCATTATGAGGTCATTTAGATCCTCCACTAGACTTTTCATGTCTAAGTTTATTCGGGTAAACATTGTTAAAGAATTCAGCATTGGCTGATTCAATTACCATATTTTCATTAATATCTGGATGTTCGGATTTATGAACCAAAAATCGATCTGCTTTACTACTTTTAGCATATCCTATAAACACGCAGTCCACTGTTTTAGGTCCTATCTTAACCCTTTTAGGTATAGGAACTTGAACCTTCGCTAGATAGCCCCACACTTTGAAATATTTCAAGTTGGGTTTCCTTTCTTTTCATTTTTTGTAAGGAATTGATTGTGTCTTACTATGGGGTGCTCTGTTGAGTATACGATTGGCCATAATGATAGCCTCCCCCCATAAGTTTTACGGTAAACTAGAACTTATAAGTAAGGCATTCATCATTTCCTTCAAAGTTCGGGTTTTCCTTTTCACAATTTCATTAGATTGAGGTGAATATGGGGTCGTAGTTTGATGGATTATTCCATTATCTACACATATTTGCGCAAAGGGAGATTCCTATTATCCGCCCCTATGACTTCATATCATTTTGATCTTTTTGTCTAACTGATTTTCAACTTCAGTTTTATATTTCCTAAATGTATCTATTGATTCATCCTTACTATTTAGCAAGTAGACATAACAATATCTAGTGCAATCATCAATAAAAGTTATGAAATACTTTTTTTCGCCACGTGATGGTGTTGACTTTATATCACAAATATCAGTGTGTATTAAGTTTAAGGGATTGGAATTCCTTTCAACGGACTTATAAGGATGCTTTACATACTTTGATTCCACACACGTTTGACACTTTGATTATTGCACTCAAAGTTTGGCAAAACTTCTAAGTTAATCAGTTTTCATAATGTTTTGTAATTAACATGGCCTAAACGTTCATGCCATAAATCATAAGACTCAAGCAAATAAGAAGAATTCAAAATTTTATTTATTTCAACAGTCATTACATTCATCTTATAAAGGCCTTCGGTCAGATAGCCTTTTCCTACATACATTTCTTCTTTGCTAATTATATTTTTCCAGAAATGGTTACACATTTAAATTCGTTCTTATCTAGAAGTGAAACAGAAATTAAATTCCTACGTAACTCCAGAACATACAAGACATTGTTAAGTGTCAAGACCTTTCTGGAAGTCATCTTTACGCAAATATTTCCTGTTCCTTCTACCTTAGCTGTAGCAGAGTTAGCCATGTAGATCCTTTCTTCTACTTGAGCCGGAGCAAATGATGAAAACAACTCCTTGTTGGCACATACATGGCGGGTGGCACCAAAATCCATCCACCATTCGTGAGGCTTCCCCATCAAGTTGCATTATGAGAACATAGCGCATAGATCATCGTATTCTTTGTTAGATTCAATCATATTTTCTTGATCCTTCTTCGTGCCTTTCTTTGGAGAACGACAATTTGTGGACTTGTGGCCAATCTTGCCACAGTTGAAGCATTTTCCCTTGAACTTTTTTCTTGGGTTGATTGCTTCCTTGTTCATCTTTCTTCCTTTTCTTGGAATTATTTTGGTCATCTTCTACAATATGTGCTCCATTAATTGTAGAATTCCCCTTTGACCTTCTTTCAGCATCTTTATGATCCTCTTCAATACGAAGTCGGACAATCAAATCTTCAACAGTCATCTCCTTGCGTTTATGCTTTAAGTAGTTTTTGAAGTCTTTCCATAAAGGTGGTAGCTTCTCAACTATCGCTGCTACTTGGAAAGCATCATTCACAATTAAACCTACAAAATAGTTTATATGAGTATTAAGAACATTTTTAATTTGTTCAGGTAAGGTATTTTTCAAAGATATAGCTTCTTTTAGGAGATCATGTATGATGACTTACAAATCCTGTACCTGAGAGATAACAGATTTACTATCTATCATTTTGAAGTACAGGAACTGTGCAACAAGGAATTTGTTAATTCCCGCATCCTCCATCTTATATTTTCGTTCAAGTTCCCCCACAGTTCCTTTGATGTCTTGGTTCTACTATAAATATTGTAGAGGTCATCTTGGAGATCACTCAGAATATAATTCTTGTAAAGGAAGTCCGAATGTTTCCAAGATTCTACAATAACAAAGTGGTCTTTGTCCGAGGTTCCCTCGCATACCTCAAGAGCGTCTTCGCTAGTGAACCATTGCAGACATAAAGTGGTGAGGTAAAAGAACATCTTTTGCTGCCACCGCTTGAAGTCAATGCCTAAAAATTTTCTAGGCTTCTCAGCCGGTGCCATTGTAGGCGGAGCATTTTTGCAACTTGATGTGGAAATATTAGTTTCCCCTACAGATGTTGTCGCATCCATCATTTGACTTTCGTTAGTTATCTTTCCTGTCAACACAAGATAGAAAAATTTAGTATTTTCAGAATACTACTTATAAAGTTAAATAACTTTTCAACTTTTCTTCTTGTTTCTAATTAACGATGAAGTTTTTATAACTTTAAATCGTCAATCGAGTGAACTTTAAATTGTGATGAAGATTTTATATCTTTTAATCACTAGTTAAATTCAAGCGAAGTAGAAAGCTTAAAGCTTTAATCTCCAAAAACAAGATATACAGATTCTGTAAAATTAGTTTATTCCTTAAGATTGTTATATTCGTTTGTACCTCGGGTACACAGAATCATTATATGTAGAACAATAACTTCAACTAGAGTTCAAGTATAAACAAGAATACAATGAAGTATATGAAATAACCTTAACACAAAATCAAAATGACCTTTCCAAGAGGTGTATTTTATTCTTTTAAAAATTAAGATGAAACAGAAAATAGCCAAGTCGACCAAATTCATAGAGTTTGCTTAAGGAAATAATTCCCCTCACTGTACCCGAGGTTGTGAAGTTTTTCCTCCCAGGATAAAATGGCTAAACAGACCAACTGTAGCGGTGCATCAAACAGTTGGAATATCTTCGAATGCACAGAATATTTTGATTGATCACATAGAGTAATTTGGAAGACAAGAAGTAATTTTGTATTCTGAAGTTTTTGTATCAAAACTTGTGAAGGAAAGAAGGTTTATATAGTCTAGCAGATGCCTCTTTGAAAAGATGGCATTAGTTCACTTAAATGGTGTGATGTTTCTGAAAATACATGTTTGCAGCATTTTTGCTGAAATAGTAACCATTTCACCAAACAGTGCACTTGTTCAAAATAGTGCATCACTTTATTAAAGAATTGCATCTGTTCAGTCGAAACAGAAACAATATATCAATTTAGTGCATGCATCAGTTTAGTCGAAAAGAAACAGTACATCAGTTTAGAAATAACGCATCAATTCAGTCAAAATTGTGCATCAGTTCTGTTGCAACATTGCATCTTTTACTATTACTACATGCATATAAATAGAGTATTGATCAGATTTCATCAAATAACTTTGTCCAAAAAGATAGATCTCATTGATCGTTTATTTGACAAATCCAAATCCAAATCCAAATCCATTATCCAAATCTGAAGCCAAAGCCGAGCGAGTGATGACGATGACGGCGCAAGGTACCTCTTATTTCTTTCCTCACTTATTGTGTGGATTAAGTATTCATCATTATAAACACTCCAAAGTTCCCTTCTCCCACTAATGTGGGAGAATTAGTGAACTTTCCAATTTTGGGAGTACACTTTCCAAATTGGTGTCTCCTCTTCTCCATCATTTTTTCTCTATTTTCCATTCACACTTCTATGAACCTAATAAAACGTTCACAAATATATGCAAATCCAAATCCAAATCTAAATCTAAATCCGAAGCTGAAGCTGAGCGAGCGATGACGATGACGATGCGAGGTATATCTTATTTCTTGCCTCACTTATCACGTGGAGTAATTATTCATCATTAGAAACACTCCAAATTTCCCTTCTCCCATTAATGTGGGAGAATTAGTGAACTTTCCAATTTTGGGAGTACACTTTCCAAATTGGTGTCTCCTCTTCTCCACCATTTTTTCTCCATTTTCCATTCATACTTCTATGAACCCAACAAAACGTTCACAGATATACCAAAGAGAATAAATGAAAGAAAAACTATGGTTTAGCACTAAACTGAACTTGGGGTTCTGAGACCTTCTAGACATATTAGAGATTCACTTTAGACCTCCTTGCATTGTCTTTAACATTTTCTACAATGCTGCCTAAATCCCACATAAATTATTTGCCTTTATCCTTGTATATTTGTTTCTTTATTTTTGTACTAACTCAAAGTATTAGTGCAATCTCCTTATCTGGTGGTTGCTAGAGAAGCAGCACAATGGCATTGGAATTCAATAAGTTATGTGGTTCATTCGTAATAACCAAGGAATAAGAAGAGAAAACCAGATTAAGAGGCATTGATGCTCAAAAAGCCAACATGTCTTTTGAAAAAGCCATTGCTCGCACTCTCCCCACATTCTCTTAGTTTTAAGGGCATGGTTAAGAAGCTTTAGAGCCCTGACTAAAATGTCATATCAGAAATGATGGGGCAACTATCTTAGAATAGATGGATGTGGCATGAAGTCAAGATTACAAAATTGGTGATGGATCTATTAAAGTTGATTTTATGGATGAGACACTTATAGAACAACCAAAGAAGTTGTTAGAATGTGGTATTCTCCATATTTGAATCACAAAATGATATGAATTAGCCTCAACGATAGTAGTTGGGCATTTGGGGCACATTGCATAGAAGTTTGAATTTGGTGTGAATGGGTTTAAACCTTTGATTCAAACTTGTAGGACTACTTTTTAATCAATGATAGTGGACGGATGTAAGCTTAGGCATGGTTAAGATGGTGGCAGAGCAGTTAGCATGTCCAAATTTAGAGAGAAAGGATATTAGTAGGACTTGATCAAATTGACAAAGTAGTGGAATGTTAAGAGGATTGAGAGATAATTCATGGAATTGTAATTCGTAGTTAACAAAGATATGAGTCATCCTTAAATATATTCAGATGCCAAAGAAAAATTGAGAAAGCAAAAATTGCCATTTTGGCTAATCCTTTTGAGCATCCTAAATCAAAGACAGTGCATAAGCTTGGCATTGGAATTGTGAAAGATTTACCAAGACAGTGCATAAGCTTGACATTGGAATTGTGGAAGATTTACTAACTTTACTCAACAGGAGTAGAAGTACTTCAATGACCTGGTTTGGAAATGCAAAAATTCTAGTACCACTTCAATTATTTGCTACTTACTGATACATAGAAATCTACCTGTTGGTAGATTTCTGTAGGTGGGTAAAATGTGCCGAGGTTTCAAGAGTTGATACCTGAAAAAACATGGAAGGGTTGGTCTAGTTTGAGAGAAATCATTTTGTACAACAAAAGAGATATATACATTGAACATCTGCACTAGGTTGGTATTGAATAAAAATGAAGCAAAATAGTTACTAGAGAAAATTGGAGGAAAGGTGTCTTTTAAGTCTTGAATGAAGGATTGGTGACATTGACCAACTTAAATGGTCAAACATAATTATTAAACTTGATTAAGTTAATTGTGGACTTGATTAATATTTTTAAACCTTTTTAATCTTTTCAAAAATACAAATCAACCCATACCCCTCTTCAATCTTAATCAACCGTCTCTCTCCTCTATCTCTCTCGATAGATTCTCTCAACTCTCTCTCAACCAACAGTTCTGCAAAATTTCTCCCTTCAATCCCCGACGACTTCAACCTCTGGCGACAAAAAGTCGGGCGAGTTAATTTTCAACTTTTAACCGTCAATCGACATGAAGACTTCTTCGGTGACAACAACTTCGAGTTCTTCATCGACCTATTTTTTATTTCATAGGTAAAAAAAATGAAGAAATAGAGTAAATTGAGCCAACTACTCTTCTAGTCTTGATTAACAATTTTAATATTTCTCGCTTAAATTTGAAATATGGACTGAATAAAACCCTAATTTCAGGCATTTCTTCTTCTTGTTGTCAAATTGTTGATTCAAATATATTGGTGATTTTTGGTCACTGTTGATGTTCTTATTGTGTGTGTGTATGATGTGTTGGTGTTGCTGGGTTAATTTGTTATTTGTCTTGGTAAAAATGAAGTTGTAACAAATGACATATCTGATCCAATAGATGAAGCATCTGATACAACAAATGAAACATCTGATGTGATAGATGAAAATATCTAATGTAATAGATGTAAATCTAATGTAAATATGAAAATCTGATGCAACAGATGAATAATCTAACAGATCATTCATCTTTTCCAATAGACAACTCTTTTGTTTGGAAAAAATCTAAATAATATTGATCTAATAGATAAATCATTTTGCAATAGATGAGTGATATGTTTCAACAGATCAATGATCTATTTTATTCTTTCCAACGAATTACTCATTCATTGCAATAGGTTGGTTATATGTTGCAATAGATAACCTACCTAGTACAATAGATGAGTGATCTATTTTTATTATTTCTAATGGATTACTTATCTGTTACAACACGTTGGTTACATGTTACAATAGATAACTTGACAGGTTCAATAGGTTAGTGATATGTTTTTACTGTTTCCAACGGATTACTCATTCGTTGTATCAGGTTATATATTACAATAGATAAACTACCTAGTACAACAGATGAGTGATCTGTATTTATGATTTCCAATGGATTACTCATCTATTGCAATGGGTTGGTTATATATTGTAACAGATAAACTATATGGTGCAATAGATGAGTGATCTATTTTTTTGGTTTCCTTCGGATTACTCATCTATTGCAATAGGTTGGTTATATGTTGCAACAGATAAACTACCTAGTGCAACAGATTAGTGATCTATTTTTACTATTTCTAATGGATTGCTCATCCGTTGCAACAAGTTGGTTATATGTTCCAACAGATAATCTTCTCGGTGCAACAGATGAGTGATCTATTTTTACTGTTTCCAATGAATTACTCATCCATTGCAAAAGGTTGGTTATATATTGCAATAGATAAACTACCTGGTGTAATAGATTAGTGATTTGTTTATATCGTTTCTAACAGTTTACTCACCCGTTGCAACGGTTGGTTATATATTGCATCAGATAAAATACCTGGTATAATAGATTAGTGATTTGTTTTTATTATTTTCAATGGTTTACTCATCTGTTGCAATAGGTCGGTTATATGTTGCAACAGATAATATACCAGGTGCAAAAGATGTGTGGTCTGTTGGAGCTGTTATTTTACTATTGTGCATGTTAGATTTACTGCTATCCTTTTTAATAATGCATTAATCAATTATAATCTATTTTATGTTCCTATTAATTTAAGATAATATGGCTCCCAAAAGAAAAAAAACCGAATCAAGTCCAAGTAAAGGAACAAGTGAAGCAGCTCGGCAACATCCACCACTCTATGAGCTTGATTTACAAGCATTATCTCATTTAGGAGCAGAAGAAGATGAACATAGGGAGGAGAGATATTTCAAAAGAGATGATCCAAATACTAATAAACCTTCCGACAAAGAGTTGGTCAAAACCTTCAACATTGATCATTTTCCTATGAGAATACAGTGCGATGGTGCCACAGATTTAACGGGTGATTTCGTGGTTAAGTTAGCCATGGGAAAATATTTCGACGCATTTAGAAAAATACTTCGAGAATAAAAATTGGATTCTTATTTTAGGGAAAGCTGCTTTGGGCAATATCTTGATTTGTCGGAGGACAACAATTCTCGTTTCCAGATGAAAATGGTATATGATCTTCTCAAGCTCATGTTTATGTATGAAAGAAAAGATATGATGGATAAGGTGCAGATAAATTAATGTGGCATTCCTGTTTGTATTGGTTGGAAGGAGTTTGCCATAGTTACTGGACTAAAATTTTATCCTCCTTTTCCTTCTCAAGTTATACCTACTCTAATCCAAAAAAAAGCACCCCGCACACCCAAAAAAGGCAAAGGCAAGTGAGTAATTGTGATGACCTGGTGTTCATTGTTGTTCCAAGCTTCAAAAACAAAAATTTAATAGAAGCTTTGAAAGTTAATGGACTTTCAAAGAAGTACAAACAATCATTGTGCTTGGTTTAGTTTATACATAATATTCTTTGGGCGAGAGACGTTAACAACAACATAATTCTCAGTTTAATAAATCACTCCGGGGATCTTGAGGCATTTAACAGCTATCCTTGGGGTTATGAAAGCTTCAAAATGGCTGCCAAATATTTGTTGACTCCGATAACACCAAAGACAGTAACTTATATGGATTTCCATGGGCTTTTATGGTAAATATTTCTTTTATCATGATATGATTCATCATTTTTTTATTCAATAATACTTTTAATTTATTGGCGTTATGTTATAGGCTTGGGCATTTGAAGCCATTTCTTATTTGAGACAACAAGTGAACTACTAGAAAGAAATTTCCTGTCCAAGAAACCTGAGATGATAGTCGGCCAAAACTGATAAAAATTTAAAATTTCTTGATCTTTTGAATCCCCCCCAAGGAAGTAGTAAGTCTAATTCTAATTAAGTTTTTGTTTTAATTAATAATTATTTTAAATGATTTCATCATCATTCTAATGTATGTACTGATTTATTTTAGATTGTCAATCCGTGGCTTGTTGATCTTGGGTGTATTTATACGTTTAAGCACCATAACTTATCCATATTTTAGCTAAGTTTAGAGAACAAAGTGCCTAGTTTCTTATGTTTTGCTCTACTTCTATGCGTACCTCATGTCAAAGATGTTCGTGTACTTTAGAATTCGAAATAGGACGTAATTAAGCTAACTAATGTGATTAGCATGATTTCAGGTATTAATGGAGTAGATGAAGACATAATGGAACTATGGAATGTGGATGCAATATGACGCAAGAAAGAGTAGCAGTCTAGCCCAAATGTGGCACCTAGAAACTATGACCAAGACTAGTTGGTCATTTATAATTAGTTCAGGGAATTAGAAGGAAATTATGAGAGAAAAGATTATTAAAAGGCTTAATGCTGAATTTTTATTCATAATTGATTATTCTGTATTATTTTGGATTGGAGAGTGGCGGCTTAGCTTGAGGAGAGAGAGAAAAATGTTTTCTCTCTTGTTTTCACTATTCGCACACCAAAATCATCTTCTAGTTTTTGGTATGATGAATATATTTATGATGCTTTTCGTTTTATTCATGATTAGCTAAATTTATTAGTTAGGGTTATGGAATCTTTGTAACATACAATCTATTACTTTGGGTTTTGAATTCATTATGCATTGATTTGTTTACATCATACTCTCTTCGCTTATCATGAATTGTCATGGTTGCAAACATAGAGGATATGTCTTAAAACACAACTTGTTTGAAAGAAAGGTTGATGTTCGGAAAAGAGAGTAGTGACAAAAAAATAGGATTTCCAACCCCTATTTCATACGTTAATGCCTTAACAGGATTAACTACTTGGAGATTTCGTATTGTTTTTGGTAAACTCTTTTGATTTGGGAGAACTAAAGTGAATTAGTCCTTGATGGTTGAGAAACACTAGGATTATATTGTTAAATACAATACGTTTCTCTGTAAGCACGATGCATGTATGAATTCTTAAAGCCCATAGTTAAAAAGTATTGAAAACTATAAGGTGGACATAACCCTAGCTTGCTATTTCTCTAAATTTGAATACTACTACACATATTTCATCTTGTTAAACTGAAACCACTAATTTGTAAACTGAATCAAATCCCTCTTATTTATTTTACGGAAACGAATGATTAAAAGTCAACTAATCTGCATACAACTTAATTAGCACCATATTCCATGTGGGATTCTACCCCAACCTAGTTGGGTTATATATTTGACAACGACCGCTTACTCTTTCGTAAGAGAGGTGTAATTTGGGCGTATCAAATTTTGGTGCCATTGCCGGGGAATACGGTTGTCGATTTAGTTTATGTGTGTTAATTGACTGTTATTCAAGTTTCCTTATTTTACATTTATTTGTTGTTTTTATTCATTACAGGCTCATTGTTGTTTATACCACGAATCAGAAGTTCAGGACAACCATTATTAGCTTTCAATCCTTAACCTCATCTCATTGAAAAAATGGCTAACCAACTGGAAGCTGAAAGATTAGCCATTTTGGATAATGCTCAATTAAATCAATAAAATATAAATAACCCAAGTAGAGTAGCTAATCTAGATAAAAAGGACCTGGTAGATGATGATTTAATTGGCCCAGCTAATAGGAGGCGTGTAACAGGGGTAGTTGCACCTGTAAATTGAAATCGTCCATTCAGAGGAAGACTAGACCACTAAGCTACATAGTTTGATGTTGACAACAATGAGGACAATTTAGATGGAACTGGATCTACAGGGGTAATCATTCTACCACCACTGCTACTGGGGTGAAATTCAACATCACTAGTACTATGATCCAACTACTAAATTTAAAAAGACTCTTTAGTGGATTACCTGGTGATGATCCAAATCTACATTTGGTGAATTTCATCAGTATTTGTAAATCATTTGATAATCCTGGAGTGGGACAAAATGCTATTCATTTAAGATTGTTCCTATTGTCTCTGGAGAGGCAACTATGTGGTTGAATGAGCTGACTACGGATTCTATAACAAACTAGAGGAAATTAAAAGAAGATTTCCTAGAAAGATTTTTTCCGCCCTCCAGAATGTTACAGTTGAGGGATGAGATCAGCAACTTTAGCCAATTGGCTAACGAAGCTTTGCATGAGACTTGGGCGAGATTTCAAAAGAAGTTGACTCAATGCCCGAACCATAAAATGACTGATGAACACTTAATAGAAATATTCTACAGAGCTTTGAACTCCTTTACAAAACCAATAGTGGATAATGCTGCAGGAGGAGCTTTTATGGAGCTCGCCTTTACTGAGGCTGCGAACATGTTAGAAAGGATGACGAATACAAGTAGATCTTGGCATACCAGAGATTCTATAATAGCAAGCAGAACTAGGTCTAGTGTAATATCAGTAGAGCAACGTAGGAGAGAAGAGGAGCGTGATCAGGATATGGCTCACATAAAAACCCAGATGAATTTGCTCACGAAATATTTTCTATTAGGGAATATAGAAAAGGTTAAAGATGTGTGGTCCCACGGTAAGGGAGCTAAATCAAACATAGAAGAAGAGGCTAACTACTTGCATAATCAGAGGGGTTTCTGGACCGGTGGTCAAGGAAACCAAGGTTGGAACCATCAAGGAGATTGGAAGAATAAAAGTGATAGGAGTGGACTGTATGTTCCTTCTAGAAGCCATGATAATGTTTCCACCAGTTCAGGCAAAATGTCCATGAAGGACATAATGGAAAACTATTAAAGAGAGTTGAGGTGACAAATTTTGGGGTGACTACAATGAAGAGTGACATATCTTCCATGAGTCAACTAGTAAATTCGCACTCAATTGCTATTAAATAACTGGAGCAGCAGATGAGCTAATTATTCATAGCATTTAACCAAAGACAAAATGGGACTACACCAAGTGATACAGTTCAAAATCTGAGGAATGATGGATCATGTATGGATATTGCCACTAGGAGTGGTAAGATGTTATCTAGTCCAGGATTAGGAGATTCTTCTCATACTGATGTAGTCGAAATAGATTGGGAGATGGTTGATGAATCTTTAGTAGTGCCTGCAGAGTTGGGAAGTTTGAAAACAAAGAGTGCGGAAGTGGAACAACAACCTAAGCCGAAGCATGTTAGTGATGTGGAGCAAGGCATAAGAAAGGAGGTAAAAGTTGCTCCAGTTGAAATCCCAAGGCCACCACCCCCATTTCCACAATGATTAAAGAAGAAAAAAGATGATGGCAAGTTTAGCAAATTCATGGCTATGTTGAAGAAGTCGACAATGAATTTGCCCTTAGTTGAAGCACTGGAATAGATGTTCGGATATGCTAACTTTATGAAAGACTTGTTGACGAAGAAAAGGACTGTGAGCTATGAAATGGTAGACAATATTCATTATTGTAGTGCTATTTCTACAAGATCTATTGTCTAGAAAAAAGTTGATCCAGGAGCATTTACTGTTCCATGTACGATTGGATTGCTAAAGTTTGAAAAGGCCCTTTGTGATCTTGAGGAAAGTATAAATCTTATGCCATTGACGGTTTTCAAGAAACTGGGTTTGGGAGATCCTATGCCCACCAATATGCGGCTTCTAATGGTGGATAGATTGGTAAAAAGGTCGATTGGGATTCTACATGATGTACTTGTAAAAGTTAAGGATTTTATATTTTCTACCGACTTTGTAATTCTTGATTGCGAAGTGAACTTTGAAGTACCCATAATTTTGGGTAGGCTGTTCTTAGCAACTAGGAGAGTGTTAGTTGACATGGAGCTGAATGATCTGAAATTTAGGCTCAACGAGAAAGAAGTTAGTTTTGAAGTATGTCGGTCTATGAAACAACAAAAGGAGATGATTGTCTTCTCAATTGTTGATGTAATCTATGAAGATGAGCGAGATGTACCAGTTAATGATAGGTCTGCTGTGGAGATCATAGCTGGTTTGGTTGAACTTGCAAGCAAGGATGTGAGTGACTTCAAAGTGGTTGGACTAGGAATAAAGCATTGTCTTGATCCAACAAATAAGGTACAAATGGTATCATCGATGTATCTTGATGAAGTCTGAGTAATCAAGATAATCGAGTCATCCCGCGACGTTAAATTAAGCACTACATGAGAGGCAACCCATGATTTTATTTTCATTTTATCATATTAAACAAAAATGCAAAAATAAGAGTCTAGCCATGACCAAAACTATGGCGCTTAGTGGGAGGCAACCCATCCTTCTAATCATTTTTGTTGTTTTTGATTGAGCCATGTCAACAGTGGTAAGTTTAGGAGTGATGGGAACATTATAGGTAAGTTGGAGTGGTCAAATGTGCAAGGGTCAAGTATGATTCGTGTTAGAGTCTTGCCCTAAAATATGTTAATCCGACCCAAAAATTTTTGCGATGTAACTTTATTTTGTGACTTTCAATGAGGTCTGTGGTGATAGCATAGGGATCAGGCCGATAGGCCCGATCCCGAAGCCCAGCACTGACCTCGATGGGGTGCAGGGGTAAAGCCCCCACGGTACGGACCTTTCTCAATGCTTTATATAAAGAATGAGGTGTATGGCATCTAAGTTTAAGTGTACTACAGGGTGTGTGGTGCCCAAGATTACATAGGCCATGGCAAAGTCGTCGCCTAAGACATAGCCTAAGATCACCCTCACGTATGCTATAGCTTATGCGTCGCACACCTTAACTTTGTCAATGGCTTGTGCGTCGCACATCCAACTGCACACCCTTACTGTTTCACTTGTGCGATAACCAATGCGGCGTACAACCTAATCTGTACAATACCTTGTGCGACGCATACTTACCCTTGTGCAGTCAACTATGCAGTGTACACATACCTTTAGGAGATCAAGTGTGTGGTGCCTACCCTATCGCCAACACCTACTGCCTCACTTATGCGATAACAAGTGTGATGCCTAACTCACCTTATGCGGTAGCTTGTGTGATACACACTTGAGGTTGTGCGATTACTTATGCGCTCCCTAGACCAACGGACATGCTCACTGTTTTGGTTGAGCGATGGCATGTCCGACGCACACTTAATGATCTGCGATAACATATGTGTTGCATACCCTTCCAATTTCAACATGAATCCAACTTTAACTTGGGTCAACCCGACCCAAATTTTCATTCTTTAAATAGACTTCACACCATAAATGCCCAAATTCATCTGTATTTCACCCTTAAGCCGTACAATATTGAGCTCTCACCATTCTCTTTGTCCTTCACTAATCTTCCATCTTCAATGTAACTTTTACATTCCTAATTCTTAGTTATTGTGACTCTATGTTATAGTTAATTGATTTCTTAAGGATTAACGAATTAAATTCTTGCCATGACAATGTTGTGAAAGTGATGGTGTTTTATATATTTTGATATAGTTGAAAGCGTAGAGCATGGTTCTATTAAAAAAGTGCTTTATTGAAATAGAATTGGGGGAATTAAAGTGAGTGAATTGTATAGTCACTAGTATTGATGCACCATGTACAAGTGTATGTCGGCGAAGTCTGAGTACCTGACAATAAGACTTAATTGGTTGATACTAAAAATTAAGTGTGGGGTGGTGACTTCACCACCCTCATCTTAATTATAGTTAGTTTCATTATGTGTGACTAACGTGAATGCTGTATAAACACAGAAAAAATGGCTCTGATGATGATCTCAATACAGGTGGAATGACTCCTAATAAGGATGAGGAGTACTACTATCCAGGTTCTTTATCTTGTTATTTGCACGGGGGACAGTGCTTAGCCTAAGTATGGGGTGGCTGGTTACTTAGCTACTTGTTTTGTAAGAAAATAGTACCTTCTCCTTAGCATTTTTCTGTGACAGGATTAGTTATTTTGTTTATTTTGTTTCTTGTTAGATGTTTATTCTATTTAGTCAAAATTAGGTGCTTTTCTTGATGATGGATGGATGACAACCGTCTTAAGAGAAAATTAGTCATTTAATTGCATGTAACTATTCTTGTGGATCAAATGACATTATAACATAAGTATGTGATGGACCATTACGTTTGAAACACCCAAGCTCTAGTTGTGACTCTTGTTGTGATTGTTGGTTTTATTTGAATTCATGAAATTGTTGGGTCGAGAATCTATAATGCTCTTAATTGAGTTGACCATGTGCCATGAGTGTGTAAGACTGTTTTATATTCCTTATTACAACTGATGCTAGAACTTGCCTGGTGTGTGTGCAAAGCAAAATAAAGATTGTGAGTTTGGGAGATGATTTAGGCATTTATTTGATAGCCATTGTTCATACCTTCTTTGGACCTACCTTTGTACATTATCTTAGCTAGCCCCGTTGAGCCTTTAGCTTGTTCTTTTGTTGGCCTTATATGTAGCCTATTCCATTCTTTAATAGACCATAATTTGATCCAAGAACTTCTAAGCACTTTAATGTAAAATCAATTTGAGTTAGGAGTTTGACAATTAGAGAAAAACGGTGAAATTGATGCCCCAAAGCCTAGTTATTGGCGTGTGAAATTGATGTGGTTGGGAGTAGCAAAAATTGTTGAAAAAAGTTCCAAATTTTATCCTAAACATGTTACAATAAACCTGTTTTGGCCCTGGTCCTTCTTGGACATTGTGCACCTCAACTAAGTCAAATCACTTAAGTTAAGGGTGGATATTATAGGGGTGCGTAACATGAAAAGGGTGGAAATTTTTTTTTAAAAGGGTTGCATACTCCCACCATAGTGTTATTAATAGAGCTTAATGAGTTGGGGTGAAAACCAAATCTGTAAAGATAGCAGAAGTGGAAATTGGTTGTTAGAGATTGGTCTTAATCTCATAATGTAGTGTATTAAAGTGCTTAGGGAAGATAATCACTATTTCTAGCCAAAATAGTTCCTACCCATCCTTTAGCCTGCATTACAACCTATAAAAGACCTATTTGATCCTAATCTTAGCATTCTGATATTAGTGGAGTATTACACTAAGGGCAAACATATGGTCATCAGTTGTAATTTGAGAATTCTTTGTGAGAGTGAGTGCAACTTGATTCTTATACCCATTTTGTTAGAAATTGTATGATTGTGACTGACTATGGGTAACTTTCTTGTTGTGAGGGCACATGGTTGATAAAGGTTGGGTAATTTATATGATTTGTTTGCTTAAATGGTATGTATGAAATTGCCAACTTAATGAGTCTATTCTTGAGGGTAGGTTGTCTCTAGTAATGATTCCTGAATCTACTTCTTGTTCATAATTGTTCTGTGAGCCTATTTAAGCATTTTGTCTTCCTTTGTGGGTGCTAAAGCTTGTGTAGTATGCATAAATGGATATGTTGTTTGAGGAAGAACAAAGCTTTAAAGTGTGGGGTGGTGATCTTAGGTGTATTTATACACCTAAGCACCATAACTTATCCATATTTTAGCTAATTTTAGAGAACAAAGTGCCTAGTTTCTTATGTTTTGCTCTACTTCTAAGTAATTAAGCTAACCAATGTGATTGGCATGATTTCAGGTATTAATGAAGTAGATGAAGACATAATGGGACTACGGAATATGGATACAATATGACACAAGAGAGAGTAGCAGTCTAGACCAAATGTGGCACCTAGAAACTACCAAATGTGGCACCTAGAAACTATGTCCAAGACTAGTTGGTCATTTATAATTAGTTCAGGAACATAGAAGGAAATTATGAGAGAAAAGATTATTAAAAGGCTTAATGCTGAATTTTTATTCATAATTGATTATTCTGTATTATTTTGGATTGGAGAGTGGCGGCTTAGCTTGAGGAGAGAGAGAAAATCATTTTCTCTCTTGTTTTTACTATTCGCACACCAAGATCGTCTTCTTGTTTTTGGTATGATGAATATATTTATGATGCTTTTCGTTTTATTCATGAGTAGCTAAGTTTATTATTTAGGGTTATGGAAGCCTTGTAACATACAATCTATTACTTTGAGTTTTGAATTCATTATGCATTGATTTATTTACATCATACTCTCTTCGCTTATGTTTAATTGTCGTGGTTGCAAACATAGAGGATATGTCTTAAAACACAACTTGTTCAAAAGAAAGGTTGATGTTCGGAAAAGAGAGTAGTGACAAGAAAATAGGATTTTCAACCCCTATTTCATACATTAATGCCTTAACAGGATTAACTACTTGGAGATTTCGTATTGTTTTTGGTAAACTCTTTTGATCCAAGAGAACTAAAGTGAATTAGTCCTTGATGGTTGAGAAACACTAGGATTATGTTATTAAATACAATACGTTTCTCTATAAGCATGATGCATGTATGAATTCGTAATTCCCATAGTTAAAAAGTATTGAAAACTACAAGATGGACATAACCCTAGCTTGCTATTTCTCTGAATTTGAATACTATTACACATATTTCATCTTGTTAAACTGAAATCACTAATTTGTGAACTGAATCGAATCCCCCATATTTATTTTACAGAAACGAATGATTAAAAGTCAACAATTTGTATACAACTTAATTAGCACCATATTCCCTATGGGATTCGACCCCAACCTAGTTGGGTTATATATTTGACAACGACCGCTTACTCTCTCGTAAAAGAGGTGTAATTTGGGCGTATCACTTGTTCTGACTAACCGAGGTTAAAGATGCCATTTTTTCTTACTTTACGATTTTTACAAATTTTATCGGTCCCTAAGGTCATTGATGAAATAAAAATAGAATTGTTTGGAGCAACAACCATCACAAGAAAAATAATTTTGGAGGGTGTGGGTGTGCTTGTTGCTGTTAATGATGGTAGTCGTAGTCGTAGTGGTGCTTCTGTTGAGGCTAATGATGCTCCTCTTACAGCTTTTGAAATAGTAAGCCATTATGATTATGATCATACTAATTATATAGATTTTTCTCTAAATTTTGCTACATCTAGCGAATGATCTGCATGTAAATGTCAAGACTGCAAGGAGAAACATGATGGAGTGATTAATGCTATTAATGCACTAACTGCTTCTGTAAAGAAAATGACATCTAAGAGGGGTGTCATTCCATCAACGAAGATTTCATATCCATACACTCCACTAGAGATCAAGGTGGCTAAGAGAAGAAGGAGAGATATTTCCAAGGCATCACCAAGCATCAAAAAAGCAAAATTACAATACTTCTGTCTTTGTCTTGCATCAAAATTATCGTACTGCTCTATTTTACCTATTCGAATTTGTCCCAACAAATGATCCATCTGTTCCAACATAAGACTCATCTGTTGCAACAGATGAACAATCTATTGTATATCTATAATTAGCATTGACAATTTTGGCTTTCCAGGTGGATGTCACAGTAGATACTATTGCTGAAAAGCATAATATCATAGTTGATAATCCATTAACTGCTTCCAAAGAAGAAGAAAAAGTGGAGCCTGCCAGTTTGGGAGAATGGAAGAATTACTCGTTTGAAGGGTTCAACATCTCGGACGAGGCTCCAAACAAACTAACAAATTTGATCAATGACTATTAAGAATGGATTGTCGATGGGATGTTAAAGCATCATGCTGACAGGTATATAAATCAACTTTAAAGATATTGATTTATACAATTCTTGTTGGAAAAACTTGACATTAACACATATAAATCATCATCTAGAAAACAAAATGAAGAACACTACAAAGTGAACGAATCAAGTCTTGCTTTTGATATGTTCGACTTTGTTGTTGCACATCCCAGAATGGAGAATTGATTCTATTTGATGTCACAACCCCAAACTTGTTGGAATGATGAGGTTTAAATGTCATACATATTACTATTAATTAATACTTTATTTAATTACATCTGCAAATTAATATTTTCATCATGTAATTTGAAATGTTTGATAATATGTGCAGCACATCGATGTCATTTTTACTACCTCCAAAATAAGGCCAACTTGCAAACACTAGAACAAGACAGATACACAACAGACAATTATTTGTACAAAGTTTACATCAATAATGCCTACGATAGGTATTGTCAACAAAAGCTAAAAGTTTTCCAAAATGAGAAATGCTTAATCAACATCATCAAAGGTTTTAACAATTTAGCTAGCTTACTTGGCATTTGGTCGATGAAGTGTACATCCCAATAAATTATGGTGATGAATTCCATTGGGTGTTGGCTGTAGTCTTTCTAAGAGAGAGGTGTATCTGAGTTTATGACTCGATGTCGCAAAGAAGACATTTCGGGTCATCGTCTGAGATACAAAAATGGGCTAAAACACTGCCTACTTACCTTGATATGAGTGGCTTTTTGGATCAAAAGGTTTGTACTGATTGGTCAGTGATTGAAGCATACTGGGATAAAATGAGTAATCCATTTGAAGTACAATATATTGAAGGAATTGCTCAACAAAACATTGGTATCTTGTAAGTATATGTATCATGATTTAGTTTCATTTCATAAATTTCACAAAGCTTACATGAACTGAAAGATATGGATTATCTATTTTTTTAAAATGCAGGGATTGCGGTCTTTTTGTTGCCGCTTACACCGAGTATTTGAACGATGGATGACAAGTACCAAATGATGGACTTGATGCCAGATTACTCCCCAAAAGATATGCTGCTCTTTTATGGAAATACGGAGAAGTGAAAGCTCAGAAGCCGTATGAAAGCAACATTAAAGATCTATGGCGACCAAAGCCAAATTCTGTAGCACCGGATGAAGAACAACTTGTCCATATTGATTAGATCTTTATAGCTTGAGTCCATCAATGTAATAACCTATCCTCCTTGGTTTAACTTGTTGATTTATTTGTAGAGTAGATCATTTCTACCCATAATATTTTTTTTACATTTCATTTATTTGTTGAGTTATTTCATGTAATTTCCGAAGGCTTCAATTTATTTTATGCTGTCTATGAATATAATTTAATCCTTAGTTTTGAATATGTTAATGGAAATGGAATACTAGATTCAAATATCACAACAGATAATACATCTGCTGCAACAGACGACATATCTTATCAAACAAATTTAAACATATGTTGGAACATGTAGGTCATCTGCTGGAAATTATATAAACAGGTCTTCCTACTTTTTTTATTTGTTTCAACAGATTACCTATCAGTTGAATAGATAGATATATGTTGCAACATATTGTATATCTTTTACGACAGATAGACTTGGAAACACTGCATAATGCAATAAATGACTAACCTATTCGAACCGATAATCATTCTGTCATAATAGGTATTATATCTATTACAATAGATATATAATCTGTTGCATTATAAAAATTCAACTTTCGCTAGACGTAAAAATTATTGCCACTACATGTAAAATGAAGTGGCTTGAAATAAATTTTTTTTTATTGTGTTCGTTTCTATCTTTATACTATTCTTCTTTACACACGGGCTCTAACCATTTAATTAGTACCTCATAAGCCCAGACCTTTTACATCTTTCCCACAAATGCATCGCACATACTAGTTATTTCTATGTCGGTCAGCAAAAACTCAATGTATGCAAATGAGTACGGCCCGCACGCTACACTATTTTTTTTAGAGCTGGATGTTCTTATTTCGATCATTAAAATTCCATGATTCCTTCCTCAAGACTTTCGCCGAGAAATAATCCATCAGCTTACTCTGCATCAATAACTTGGGGAACAAGTTCAAGAGTGGATTCATGTAGGTTAAAAATGTGTCCTTGTTGAAGACAGGTAAGTTGTAGTCAAAATCCTTAATCTTTCCCTTGTCGAGTAGTATCTCAACAGCGAGAAAATATTTGACTTCCACGTTCATGACTGCGTGTATTCTGTTTGACTTGGTCCAGCTCTTGCTATGTGGATATGTTCTCTTCCCTCTAACATATTTAATTATGTCTTCATCTCATTCAAACGTAGAAACTAACTTATCAAATCTCCAGCCACCGAGACCAGCTCACCTACGGAGATTATCGTACCTATCTTTGAAATTGTTGTGGAAGTTGAGGTCCATTATCCTATCGGTAACACCATAAGCATGCCCCTCATGAGGTAAAGAATTTCATCAACATACTGTTGTATAAGAAGACAATTTTAAATAGGTTAATAATTATAAATAATAAAAATACAGTGGAAAGATTTTGTTGCAGAGGGTTCTCTGAATCAGTTCAAAGATTACCCAGCTAACGCAACTTATGCAACATATGTGTATTGTGTTGCAACAGAATACCCAGATATTGTAACAGATTACACAACTATTGCATAGCTTCTTCTTCATGGACTAGATAGGAAGGCTAGGTTAGCAAAAGTAAACTTACATTGTCCACGTACCACTCATGCATATTTCTTATATTCGTGAAGTCTTTGGCAACAAATGAATGCATGGTGTATTCTTCTAGAACCTTCTTCTTTTCATTCATGATTTCTTGCAGTTCCTTCTTATTTTCATAGCCAATTATCGCGTATATGTCTACCTTCTTCAGCTGCCCCTGAACTTCAACAACTCTTGGAGTAGGAGGAGTTGCAATTTTTTTTGTTTTCATAATGAAGAGTATTTATGTAATGTTTCTTGTCTTCCTCCTAACCGCTATTGTAGGAGTGTATGGCTCCCTCAACTTTTTAAATAGTATTATACCCCTCTTGGATTTCAACTCCTCGGTAGCTTCAACAAGAACCTCTAATTTTTTAAGGAGTTTATCCTCTCTGTCCTTAAATATTTTGCATTTTCAATGAGAACACGAGGGTAAAGAGGGGTGAGAGGGACCACTGTAAGGGTGAGAGGGACCAGTATAGGGGTGAGAGGGAACTATGCAAGGGGTGTTTTCAAACATATTTATTTTTTCCTTAGCACCAACATGCTCATAATCATGACTTGTAGCAGTAGCAAAATCAGGATGACTGCCACCTTTATCAACAACTCCACCAGCAACGCCCCTAGAAGAAGCACCCGAATCTATTGCAGTAGGTTGGTCATGAAGAGCTTCAAAATTAGGCTGACGTTACCTAACTGCTCTTGTCATGGCTGTTGCTCTAGCCAATTCCTTCTTTATTAACTCGACCGTTGGGTTTGCTTTTGTATCAACAAGACCTAAAGTAATAAAAAAATTCATCCCCAACTCCCGACCAGTAGGCACGATCCAAGGATGCACAACCTATAAAAAAATAGGAGGCATTTAAATCATATAAAAATAATTTGAAATTAGTTGGGTTATATGCTAACACAACCAACATATACAACAAATGATCTAGCTGCAGCAATAGCTGATCTGTATGTCGTAATAGATTGATAATATGTTGTAGCAGATTACCCATCTATTGTATGATTTGCAGTAGATGGGTAATCTGTTGAGTCGGGTTCAGAGAACTAGAGCAACAGATGGTTAGTCTGTTGTGAAATATGGATTATCTGTTGCAATATTACCTATCTGCTGCACCAATTATAGTTGATGGGTAATCTGTTACAATGGATGACCCATTTATCACAACAGATGCCACATCTATTTTAATATCTTTCTTCGTGACAAATTATTTTAGTTGAAAGAAGATGTACGACATTAGATTACCTATCTGTTGCATCATATTACCCATCTATTGCATAATTTATAGTAGATGGGTAATTTGTTGAGACGGGTTCAGTGAACCAGAGCAATAGATGATTAATCTATTGTGAAATATGGATTATCTGTTGCAACAGATTACCCATCTATTGCACCAGTTGCAGTTGATAGGTAATCTGTTGCAACGGACGGCCCATCTACCGTAACAAATGACATATTTGTTTTAATATCTTTCTTTGAGGCAAATAATTTTAGTTGAAAGAAGACGTACTACATCATCTAGAGGGTTAAAGACATCAGACTCCTTAATTTTTTTTGGTGCCCTTTGCAGCCAACTACCTAAGGATCCTTGGATAAGAAACCTCATTCAGGTAATCCTTGAACTACTTTCAGAGGGGAGGAATGGCTACACATGACCAAGCCTAAAAAATGTATACAGAAAGCAAGAAAAAAAAGTCATAATAACTATATCCAATATAAATTAATGGATGAGTAAAAATAGTGATCAATTTTACCTTGAAAGCCCAAGGAAAACAATATAATGTGATCGTCTTTGGGGATATCTTTGTCAGTAAATATGCAACAGTCAAGTAGTAGCTGTCATATCCCTATGGATAATCATTAAATTTCTCAAAATCATCAGCAATCACCAACAAATTATCTTCTATGACTTTTCTGACATCTCTTGCCAATAAAATGGAATGGACAAACCAAACTAAGCATAATTTCTCCCTGTAGTGCTTTGGTATGTTTTTATCCTCAAGATCTACCATCAAATTATTTGTTTTGTAGCTACGTCCAACAATGCCCAATAACCCATCTTTTTTCCCTTGTGTTTGTTGGACCCTTTGTGGGGTGTTTCCTTGATGAGAGGTTCTTCTAGATGATCGCATCTCAAGTTCGTCACTATGGAAAACTCTTTCAATGTAAAACAAACTGGCATGCCACCGTAGTTGATCCATATTTTATCCATATTTTTTACCCTCCTTTAAATCTTTATCATCCCCACGTACTTGATCCTGCGCTTGAGAAGACCATATACCATGCTCTTTGGGAAACAGAGAGTGCGGTCCGTAGGCAGCTAAAGAAAGTATGCAAAACAACTCTTGTTAGAAAGTTCATCTATTTTTTCATTCTTCATAATAATCCTAAGTTCATCAAAACGTTTTCCCAACTGACATTTAAGTACAAGATCACTAGTTACTTTGTTAGGGCTATCTATCACATCGCAACTCGAAACCTATCGAAACTAATGGTTTTGACAAGATAATGCTGGGATTTCAATATTAATTCATGCTTCATTGGTGAGAAGGAGTTATCACTTTTCTTATCTTTATTTTTCCCTGACTGAGATTGTTCAGGAAGTTTCTCTGAATCTATCTATACTCTAGCCTTTTTTGTTGGGTGGCCAGAAGTTGATTCACTTTCAGTTTCTTTTCTTTAGGAGACATCTTTTAACTACAAATAATAGAAAAAATAAAAAATACATTGCTTTTGATTTATACATAATTTTTTAAAAAAAAGGTAAGACAAATTTCATTAAATTATTCTACACTACATTACAAAAAATACTTCAACGGATAACCCATCAGTTGGAACAGATGGGGAAACTATTTGAAGGCCTATTTAATATCTTTCAACAGTTCTTTCACCTGTTGCAACATATGGACCACCAACACCAAAACCAATGCCACCACTAATGCCACCAAGACCACCACCAATGCCACTAATACCAATACCAACACCAAGATCACCGACACCACCACCAAAAACACAAATACTGACACCACTACCAACAGCCACCAACAATACCACAAACACCATCTAACAATACTACGATAGTCATCAAAAATTGAGATAAAAACTAGGGTTTTCTCGGGTGCTTCCTACCTTTTTAGCATCAAAACTCAAAATCACTAACCTATTCTCGAAGATAATGCAACTAAAAGTCTTTTTTTCATCATTAACTAAAAAACCCTAATTTTTAGAATAAAGAAAAAATGTAGAACTCTTCTCAAATTCTGTTACCTGAGAAGACAGAGAAAACGATGGATACAAGAGAGAATAAAGTCAAAAATAACAACTATGTGATCGGAAATGGAAAGAAAATCGATATATTTTGAAGGGTTGAGCAATGTGTTGAGTAGTTGTTGTCTGTATTATTGAGAGAGAGAGAGAGAGAGAGAGAGAGAGAGAGAGAAGAGTGAGAACTTTAAATTTGAAATAAGGAAAAGTTTTTCACACAAATGGATAATTTGTATTGGTTGATTTGTAATTTTGAAAAAGAATAACAAGTTTTGAAATTGTTAATTTGGTTTGAATTAATATTAATTAATTTTTAAAATTTTAAAATATATAGTTTTAAAAATATTAAGTTAATGAGAACTCATTTCAACTCAGAGTGATCGATTGATGACTCGGGTTGGGATGAACGCTATACCAACACCAAGCAATTACAACGACTTAATTAAAGTTATAGTTGACCCTATGAGCTAATTTATCCCTAGTTCCACCTAAATCAATTTAGGTACTATCTTAACATTAAGTTAATGAGAACTCATTTCAACTCAGAGTGATCGATTGACGACTCGGGTCGGGATGAATGCAATACCAACACCATGCAATTGCAAAGACTCAATTGAAGTTGTAGTTGACCCTATGAGCTCATTCATCCTTAGTTCTACCTAAATCAATTAAGGTACTATCTTAATATTAAGTTAATGAGAACTTATTTCAACTCAGAGTGATCGATCAATGACTCAGATCATGATAAACACAATACCAACACCCTACAATTGCAACAACTCAATTAAAGTTGTAGTTGACCCTATGAGCTCATTCATACCTATTTCCACTAAATCAATTTATTTACTATCTTAATATTAAGTTAATGAGAACTCATTTCAGCTCAGAGTGATCGATTGGCGGCTTGGGTCGGGATGAACGCAATACCAACACCATGCAATTGCAAAGACTCAATTAAATTATTGTTGACCCTATGAACTCATTCATCTCTAGTTCCACCTAAATCAATTAAGGTTATATCTTAACATTAAGTTAATGAGAACTTATTTCAACTCATAGTTATTGATTGACGACTCAGGTCGGGATGAACGTAATACCAACACCATACAATTATAATGACTTAATTGAAGTTCTAGTTGACCCTATGAGCTCCTTCCTCCCTAGTTACACCTAAATCAATTTAGGTACTATCGTAACATTAAGTTAATAAGAACTCATTTCAACTCAGAGTAATCGATCGATGAATCAGGTTGGGATAAATGCAATACCAACACCATGCAATTACAAAGACTCAATTAAAGTTGTTGTTGACCCTATGAACTCATTCATCCCTAGTTACACCTAAATCAGTTAAGGTTCTATCGTAACATTAAGTTAATGAGAACTCATTCATCCCTAGCTTAACATTAAGTTAATGAGAACTCATTCATCCCTAGCTTAACATTAAGTTAATGAGAATCTTTTCAACTCAGAGTGATCGATCAATGACTCGAGTCGGGATGAACGTAATACCAACAACATGCAATTGCAAAGACTCAATTAAAGTTGTAGTAGACCCTATGAACTCATTCATTCATACCTAGTTCCACCTATATCAATTGCAATGAAATCTGTTGCAACAAACTATCGAGCTATTGGAAATTTTTAAACAGATATTCATATATATTACAACAGATGACATATCTGATTTAATTATCAAATAGACATTTGCATATGTTGTGATAGATGACTGAGCTGTTGAAAATTTTCAAACAGATATTAATATTTATTGTAACAGATGATATATCTGATTTAATTATCAAATGGACATTTGCATCTGTTGTCACAGATGACTGAGATATTGGGATATTTAAATAGATATTGATATCTGTTGTAACAGATGACATATCTAATTTAATTATCAAATGAACATTTGCATCTATTGTCACAGATGACTGAGCTGTTGGGATTTTTAAATAGATATTTATATCTGTCGTAATAGATGATTGTGTTGTTAGGAATTTTAAACAAATATTTCTATCTGTTGCAACAGATAACATATCTGTTTGAAAATCTTTTTTTTTAATTTTAAAGTAAGCTTCTGTCCGAGTAGATAAAATACTAATACTAAAGGCGGTAAAAAATCTTTCTTGGATAACTCAAAAATGAGTTCATTGAGTAGTCTTATATTGTCTTTTCAATGTCACTAGTCTTTATCGCGACCCTTAAATTATTAATTAATTAATGAATATTGAAACCTACTTCTACGTACACAATACATCTAGAATTATCTTATCTCTCCTTTAGTTTCAGCCCTAAATTTATTTTATTCATCTCTCACTTTTTCTTTCTCCCCCTTTTAGGATTATCACAACCTTTTTTTTTTCTCTCTTTTCTCTTCTCTTTCTCATAAAAATCCTTTTGGATCTAAACCAATCCATATTTTTCCTCGACTGAAATTGTTGTTTTGATCTCTTTTTTACATTAAGGCATGGTTCAATATTGCTCTTTCATTCTTGTCTTTTTCTTTGTAAGTTATTTGCATCTGTTTTTTAATTTAATTATCATTTACGAATATCATATTTATTTAAAAAATTTGAAGGAACTTTTAAGTGTTGAATAAACAAACTGAGAATTTTTATTAGAATATGCAAAAAAAGTCATCTGTTGGAAGAAGTTTAAAAGTCTTGTTGGAAGTTTCAATTTTTTGTATATATTTTATTTGTTTCTTTTTTTCTTTTTGATATTGTTATTGATGTTGTTGGTGGGGTTAGCGTTGTTGGAAATTATGGTGTGGTGTTGTTGATGGTATTGGAACAAAGGATGCTGCTTATTTGTTGTTGATGATGTTGTTGATGGTGTAGGAACAAATGTTGTTGTTTCTTTATTGTTGATGTTTTTACTTGTTGTTTCTTTGTAGTTTATGTTGATGTTGATGTTGCAACAGACGGAGCAACTGTTGGAACAAATCAACCCACCAGTAAGGCTGGTTTGATGTATTCCAATAGACTCCACATCTGATGCAACAGACTCTATATTTATTGCAACAGACTCCATATCTGTTGTAACAGACTTCACATCTATTGTAACAGACTCCACATGTGTTGCAACAGACTCCATATCTGATGCAACAGATGTATAATGTTCTTTCTGTGACATTATTTTTTTCCTACTTTTTTGTACATATAAGGAACTTAAAGTTGATCAACTTTTGCCCGACCAACAAAAGAGGCTACAGTAAAGATAGGTCGGAGAAATAAGTTGCATGTAGATAAAACCACTTCATATGTGGAAGGTATGTATTACTGATAATGTTGTCGTAGAAACACACATAGAGTACACTAATTTTATGAATGCTATTTTTACCGATTAGTCATTGATCATTCAAACAATACATCTACAATTTTACAGTTAAGTTTGGTAGGTCCAAACTATAAGGCTGAGGGACTATGAATATGGTTCTGATACCCTGTGAAGATTTAATATCGGTCGTTGGTCATGTTAATGTATCAAGCACTGTGAAGGAATCTAGTTTTGGTGGAATTATAAAGAATTCAATTGTGATTGGACTAACTTTTAGGGTGCATTGGACCCTTAGAGGGCCTTCGAAGCCTCCCACTACTTCAACCAAGAAAAAAATCAATATAGTTATTGCCCTAGCCTAAATTTATATGGTTGGGTTGCTCGGGGTAATGATTATACTCCAAAAGGTGCGGTGGGAGAATGCCTTCGAAGGAAAATGGGTGGTTGATGAAAGACTAAATTATCTGAGAGCTAATTCAATAGGATACATGGGG
The DNA here is from genome assembly GCF_002878395.1 of Capsicum annuum. Classification (NCBI taxonomy): domain Eukaryota; kingdom Viridiplantae; phylum Streptophyta; class Magnoliopsida; order Solanales; family Solanaceae; genus Capsicum; species Capsicum annuum. The sequence goes on along the minus strand of NC_061119.1, from coordinate 34,589,925 downwards.
TAGAAAGTAACTTCTAGTGAATATGACCAATGAAACTATCTTAAAACATGAGAAATTTGTATCAAGTGCAAATATAAAATTGTATCCGATAATAAAAAATCCATCTGTCATTTCTCTAAGAAAAAAATAGTTCAGATGGTTATTTTTCTAGGGAGTTGCATCTAGGTATCGTTGTTGAGATTATCACCTAGATTCTAGATAATAGCAGAAGACTAAGAATATCGAGGGTTGCAATGATGTACAGTAAGTTTAGAAAACTTGCGCCAACAACAACTGTAGTTTAAGTAAGGAATTTAAGCGAAGGCGGCAATTTCTGAATTTTAAATTGCATCCCATGCCTTCTTGTTTGTGGTTTCGATTAGGTCCACTACTGTTAACCTAATTGGAACCACAAATGAGATTAAAAGATAGATTGAGTGTCATTACTTCCTTATCAATATGGATTAATTGATTTTGTTTTCTACCTTAGCATCTTTTTAACCTTTCTTGGAGAAAATCAGAGGCTTGCTGTAGTATGTGAATTTTGATAATTTTCAAACTTGCCTCGAGCTTGACGATTCGGTATTCAAGCTTGTCGTTTCCAACTCTATACCAACTTCAAAGGCGGCAACAATAAACTTGAAGACCGAATCGGTAAGCTGGAGGCAAACTTTAAAATTATCGGGATTCACATACTACAACAAGCCTCTGATCTTCTCCAAGGAATGTTAAAAGCATGCTAATGCAAGAAAACACAATCAATTCATCCATATTGCTAAGGAAGTAATGAAACTCAATATGTCTTTCAATCTCATTTGTGGTTCCAATCAGGTCAACAGCAGTGGACCTAATTGAAACCACAAACAAGAAGGCATGTGATGCAATTTAAAATTCAAAAATTGTTGCCTTCGCTTAGATTCCTTACTTTAACTGTAGTTGTTGTTGGCATAAGTTTTCTAGACTTACTGTACATCATTTCAACCATCGATACCCGTAAGGATGCTTCCTTGGTCTTCTGTTATTTTCTATCTAGGTGATAATCCCGACATGCTACCTAGTCACAGCCCCCTAACAAAGTGTCCATCTGTATTATTTTTCTTTTAGAGAGACAATAGATGAATTTACATTACTGGAGATACATTCATATTTGCACTTGATTTATATTTCTCATGTTTTAAGACAATTTCACCGGCCAAATTCGCTAGAAGTTCCTTATTATCCTATGTTTCTTGATCAATTAGCTGTCAGATGATATAGTCTCTCATCAACTTCAATGATATAGTCTTTTATTAACTTCCTTTTTCCTTGTAGACATTCTCTTTCAGCTCCTTCTGGTATATAATCATCTTCTCGAATAACCCTTACATATAAATTTGAGCCAGAGGAATTTCTATTGGTTTGTCATTCTTTTATTATGTAGTTCAAGGATTCTAAGGCCTTTTCAGAGTCCAATGCACACTTAAAGTTAAGGCAAATCGCTATTGGATCTATGCAATAACACCAAATATTGATCCCTTTTCAAAACTTAACATGCATAAACATGAGCAACAATCGTCAGTAATTCGTAATAGGGTATCTGCACCATCTTTTTGGGGCCCTCAGCCTTATTAATTCGAACCCATCAAACTTAACTGTACAATGCAGATCTTATTTGAATGATCAATACCTAATCGGTTAAAAACCGCATTCACAAAAATATTGTAATTTATGTGTGTTGTCCCAATGACCTTATCAGTAATACTTAACTCCCACACATGACAGTGGATCCATCCATCTACACTCACGTTATTTTTTCTAGCCCATCTATGGCTTAAATTGAATAAACAGATGACTAGCAAGTTGCAATAGATGCCACATCTGTTTAAATTGTCAAACAATTACAGATATTTATTACGACAGATGATCAATCTGTTGCAACATATGACATATCTGTTCGAAAAGCAAACAGATATATCCATTTGTTGCAACAGATTGTTAATATGTTGTAAGTTATTTGACAGATGGAATATATTTTATAATAGATTATCCATTTATTAGATTTATTTTAAAGCAATTTTCTTTTCTTTCCAAAATATAATAAAAGATAAAATATTGTATTTAGATCCATTTTTTCTAATTTACCTATTCAAAAAGTCATCAGTTTTATTTAATCAAGGGATATGAATAGTCGTGGATTTTTATATTTCCAACCCCTTCCAATTCAATCATTTATAAATATGTCTCTCCTTACTCGTTCATTCTACTATACTTACAAATATGGATGATCCAGATTCGTACAAAACAATTCATATCGAGTCCTTACGGGAACTTAAAAGGTAGTTTGATGAACTCCAGAGGGATTTGGCCGACTTCGAAGCAAGACTGGGGAGGACCCTACTGCTGCCAGATGAAAATTGTCCGGTTGACAATAATAATAGTAATCATAATAATAATAATAGTAATGATAATAATAATAGTAGTAATAATAATTAGGTTATGTTTTTTCTTTTAGCATATGCATTATTTTCCTCCTTTTGTATATCGGATCTACCCAAGGGATTCAAAAATCTATGTTTGGTGGTCGACTTTGAATTGTTAATTCTTATTTAGTATTTAATTATCATTTTGTTTATTCCTTATTCTCAACATGTCGACGGTTGGTGGTAGGGATTAAGTATTTGTGGCAACAGAGATTAAAAGACATGACTTTTTGATTATTTTATATGAAAAATGATTCGTAAATAAATAATAAGAAAATAAATGATAAACACAATTTATATCCATAAAAGAATGGTTATTTGATTTTAATAACTGATCGCGATTTTTCACCATTTTTGTTTTTAAATTTATTTATTTATTATATAATAAAAAATCACAATATTGGATTAGTTAATTAACTTATGTGATGATTGTTAAGAAAAAGGTGAATAGTCGTGACTTTTTTTCTAAAACACATTCAACAATGTTGCAAATGCATCAAATTTACCAACTATTGCGACTGATGTATCAGGTGTTAGAAGAAATCAAAAAAGCGATTAAAATAGACCATCCAATTGTTGCAACAAATGGTATATCTGTTGCAATTGATGGTTTATCTAATTCAACAGATATACAATTTGTTGCCAGAACTCAATAAAAATGGTTATTATTTTATTAAATAAATAGTTATTGAAAAAGGTGTTTATTTTTAATTTATGTAATAAAAAAGTCAACAAATTTGGATTAATGATATGATGATAATTTTTTTTTAAAAGATAGATTATATGTTGCAACAGATAGATTATCTTATGCAATTGATTCTCTATTTATTGCAACAAATCGTATATTTGTTGTTATAGATGAGTTATCTGATGCAACAGATATAGAATCTGTTGTTATAACTCAATAAAAATGGTTCTTTAAAACAAATAGTTAATACTAATGATCTAAAAAGTCATGACTTATCACAATATTTCTTAATTTAATTAAAGTCATAACTTTTCATAGTTATCAAAAGCGTAATTAATAAATATAGGTGAACAGTTAGATTATATGTTGCAACTGATAGATTATTTGATGCAGCAGGTTCTCTATTTGTCGCAACAAATGGTATATCTGTTGTCACAGATGAGTTATCTGATGCAACAGATATAGAATCTGTTGTCACAACTCAATAAAAATGGTTCTTGGAAAGAACTAATTAATTATAATAATATAAAATTCATGACTTATCACAATATTTTTTAATTTAATTAGGTCATAACTTTTCACAGTAATAAAAAATATAATTAATAAATGGAGGTGAACAACCACGCCTTTTTGCCACTCATTCAAATTCAATCCTCTTTAAATAGGTCTCTACTTACTCATTCATTCATTCAACTACACTCTATTTGTTTATTGCATCTTGTCTTTTATGTTACTCCTTCCACTACTTTCTCTTCCTTGACTCAGGTAAGTTTTTCTTGTCAATTTGTAGTATCGTTGTATTACATTCAGATATTCTTTTCTTTACTTTTTTTTTTTACTTTTTTTGTCAATTCATATGTGTTCTAGATATGATTGATCCAGTGTGAGACGTTTCTTTTCTGCAAGTCGTCATGAATGAACTTTGGATGTAGGTTCGTGACCTACAATGGGAACTAAGAGCTGTTAGAGCAAAGATACTCCATGAAATCCATAGGCTGAGAAGGGCCTTGCTGCTACCGGTCGAAGATTGGCCAGCTGGCGATGATGATGATGATGATAATAATAATAATAATAATTAGATTTGTTTTAGTCTATGTATATGTATTTTATTTGTTTTCGTTTAATAAAAAATTATGTTTGATCAACGTTGATGTTTTTCATATTTAATTTTCATTCTATTTATTATCTTCTCAACAAACATGTCGATGATTAGACGTAAGGAATAATTTTGAATCCAGTAGCAATAACAAGATTTTTTGTTGGGTTTATGGCAAGGGCTAATTTGTGTTGTTCCAAATAGATTACTCATGTGTTGCAACAGATACATAGTCTGATGCAACAGATAATTAGTCTGATGCAATAGATAACTATCTGTTTCAATAGATAACTAGTCTGTTGCACAGCTTTGACATTTTAATTCATACTCCCTCCGTCTCAAATTACCCATTTCAAATTAAGATGGCACATTAATTAAGAAAAATAATTAATAACATACCTAGTTTACCATAATACCCCTATTAAATGATGTTTATATTTTAATTTGAAGAAAAAATAATTAATGCAAAGGGTAAAATATGAATTTTTTATCTCTTCTTGATTAATGAAAAAAGACAAGTAAAATGAGAAATCAAATTAGAAAATTTGGGACAGGTAATTTGAGATGGAGGGAGTATTTAATTTTCATTCTATCTATTATATTCTCAACAAACATGTCGACGCTTGGATGTAAGAAATAAATCTGGATCCAGTTTGCATAGCAAGAGTTGAAACATATTGATTATCTGTTGGGTTTATGGCAACGGCTGATTTGTGTTGTTCCAAACAGATTAATCATCTGTTGTAATAGATAAGGATGGGTAATTTGAGATGGAGGAAATATTTAATTTTTATTCTATCTATTATCTTCTCAACAAACATGTCGACGGTTGGACGTAAGGAATAATTTTGAATCCAGTAGCAATAGAAAGAGTTGAAACATGTTGATTATTTGTTGGGTTTATGGCAGGGACTGATTTGTATTGTTCCAAATAGATTAATCATCTGTTGCAACAGATAAGCATTTTGATACAACAGATAGTCAGCTTGATGCAATAGATAATCAGTCTGATGCAGTAGATAACTAGTCTGTTGCAATAGATAAATCTTTTATTGCAATAGATTACTCATCTGATGCACCAGATGAGTGATCTATTTAAATTATGGGCACTTATGTTGGATTCATGATCGGGGTCTATTCATTGTTGGAAAAACATCAGTAACTGTGTACCCAGATAAAAAATTTGAATAAAAATCATAATTTTACTTACCAAAGTCAACTATGAAGTAATGCCAAAGTGGAAAGTGATGTAGGAAATAAAACTTGACCTAAGAAATTGGTCAGATAGCAGCAGTAGCCATAACAATAACAACAACAATGGTCAACAAGAAGAAGATGAAGATGATAATAAAGTAGAAGATAATGAATAAATCAGCAACAATAATCATGAAGAGAGATAAAAAAACATTGGATGAGAAGAGAGAAAAATGTGCCTTTTTTTCCTCTATTTTGCAACGACCCGGGACTACCCCCAAATGGTCACACAGTGCTTACAGTTCTGAGGGACCACAAGCTAACTCATGAGCTAGTACCTACTGTGAGCACTGAATAATATAGTCATAAATGCAGAAGAACACTGATATTGCCATAAGGTTTTAATAACTAAATTCAAAACTGATATATGAGTCTATAGAAATAACTGACTGAATCTGATAAAATACTGATAAACTAAATAACTAATTGAAATGTATAAATATTGAGTAACTGAATCTAATGTCTGAAAAGACTCTAAAACTGAATAATTGTGAGTTGATGGGATAGGCCCCAACAAACTCCTACTAACTACTAAACTGAGACATGAAATAAAGTAGGCCTATCCTCGATGTATAAGAACTCACCACTGCGATTGCTGAGGATCTGATAAGTCTAATCATGAGCTGGGAACTGAGAGTCAACACCTATGATATAATACATCATAGCACAAAATAAAGGTATGCGATCAGTACTTTGAATGTACTGGTATGCTAAATGAGGTAGGCTGATATACATGGTCTCATAAACACGAATAAGAATTTTTTAGAGATACATGTAAAACATGGAGTACTGATTATAGAATATGAAATTCGTAGATACTGAAAATATTTGAAGTATATAAATACTATGTATGCATGAAAATCTATAAATACTGAAGATATGTAAAATCTGAAGATACCGAGGATGCATGACCAAGCATATAACATGAACTGAGTAAAATTTGTAAACTAAAATACTGAAATAACTGATATCTATATGCTCTGGTCAAACAGCATTAAGACTGTATTACTGCTCTGATTACTGGACTGAGACTGTGGGAGCTATCATCTAATTGACATACCCCAATCTAAGCTAATCGGGGTCCAACCTGTAACCCCAGTTAGAAGGGTGTTAATACCATGCCATGGGTACTAACACTAGCTGTGTGGATCCACTATATTGATATAATGTCCAAAAGACTAAGGGTGTCAAGCCTGAACTGATGGGTGACCCCTGCGAGATAGTCAAGCCTAAACTGACGGGTGACTTCTCATATCCTATGCTGGCTACATAGTTTTGGAGTATAGGGACTGCTACTACTGGCTCTTCCTATCTGACGGGGAATCTGCCATCCTTACACTCGCTCGGTGATAAATCCTACTCCTAATTGAAAGACACTAACATACTAGACTGTTTTGAGTTTGACTGACTGGTATCTGACTATTCTGATAATGCTCATAGTATGTTCTGAAGACTATTCTGTAATGTACTGAGACTAGACTAAGTAAACAACTATGGTTTACTTTAATGTACTGAGACTAGACTAGGCTTCTTGTTCTTGAAAAAAAGGATCTTTAATTTGAGGGAAATTGAATAATGAATGATTATTTTGGTCAATAGGGGCTGAATTTCGTGTTTTAGGTTAATTAGGGCCGTAGAAAAAGAGTCAAATACCTCTGAAAGAATTTAAAATCACAAGCTGAAAACTGACCATCCCGATTTTTGGTCTTGGTGTGATGTGCCACTATCGCGCCAAGCCACTGGAAAAAGATAATTGGGACCTGGACAACCACCGCGATGTGGAGTAATTTCAGTAAGCCTTTGGAATGCCAATTTGGTCATCTCTGCGACACGCCAACATCGCGAAGGCCCACTAGAAATTGCCAAATGGGAAATTGGCGTACTCTACAACGTGCCATGATCGCGGAGTCATACTGAAAATTGACAATTGTTATTTTGACTGTCTCCGTAGTGTACTAAGGGTTAAAATGATGGTGTTTAACAACTGAAACTTAAAATCTCCATAACTTCTTACCCGGTTATTGAATTTGGGCGAATTTTATATTGTTGGAAAGCTAATTCAATCTCCTACGCAATGGTAGGATCTAAACTGGAAAAAATGACTATTTTAGAAATTTTATATACGAATACACATGTATTGGGACTTAGAATATGCTAGGGAAATATAAGGTATTACAATATCTCACCTTTGGGATCATTCGTCCTCGAATGAAACTAGTTAAGCTGAGGAAAACTGATGGACTGAACTTACACATTGAACATGAATATCTTATGCATTGAATGCATAATTGAACTAATTCATGAATGCACGATTGACACGAACATGATGTGCAACTGAAACTGAGTATGATAGAGAGCAATCTTAAGAAGATTAGTACCTTATACTGAGTCTGGATTTGCGGAGAAAAGATGAGGGTACTTGGTTTGCATATCAGCTTCTGCTTCCAAAGTGGCTCCCTCAACGGACTGATTCTGCCACAAAACTTTGACCAATGAAACTTCTTTGTTCCTTAGTCTACGAACTTGATGATCAAGGATTTCGACTGGAACTTCCTCAAAGGAAATATTGTTCTGAATATCTGCACTTTCTAAAGGAACAACTATCGCTGAATCACCAATACACTTTTTCAACTACAATACATAGAACGCTGGGTGTACTGAGGCTAGATTTGAAGGCAACTCAAGCTCGTAAGCTGCCTTTCTAAAATGACTGAGAATTCTGAAGGGATCGACATATCGGGGATTGAGCTTTTCCTTCTTGCCGAATCTCTTTACTCCCTTCATAGGAGAGATTTTTAAGAACAAAAAATCACCGACCTCAAACTCGAGATCCTTTCTCCTCATATCTGCATATGATTTCTGCCGACTCTAGGCTTTCCTAAGTCTTTCTCTGATCAACCAAATCTTTTCCAAAGCATTAAACACTAAGTCAGGCCCTAATACTACGGCCTCACCTACTTCAAACCAACCAATCAGAGATCTACATATCCTACCATAGAGAGCTTCAAATGGAGCCATACGAATACTAGAATGATAGTTGTTATTATATGAGAACTTAATCAAAGGCAAGTGGTCATCCTAACTATCCTTGAGATCAACTACCCATGCTCTCAGCATGTCCTCAAGAGTCTGAATGATCCTTTCTGCCTGACTTTCTGTCTGAGGGTGGAAAGCTATACTGAGGTGGACTTGGGTACCAAGACCCTTTTAGAATAATTTCCAGAAGTTGGAGGTAAACTAGGTACCTCTATATGAGATGATAGATAAGGGAATACTGTGTAACCTGACCAACTCTCTGAGATAGAGTTTGGCATAGTCCTCGGCTGAATAAGAGGTACGAACTGGCAAGAAATAAGCTGATTTGGTCATCCTATCTATGATAACCTAAATAGAGTCATGTTGATGATGAGTTTGAGGCAAACCTGTCACAAAGTCCATGTTAAACTACTCCCATTTCTAAGTGAGAATACTAAACTCCTGCATGGACCCACTAGATTTCTGGTGCTCAATCTTAACTTGCTGACAGGTAGAGCATTTAGCTACTAACTCTGCACTATCTCTCTTCATCCCACTCCACCAATAAATCTTCCACAAATCACGGTACATCTTAGTGGCCCCTGGATAAATAGTTTAACGAGCACCATACGCTTCTGCAGGAATTTATTGCCATAAGTTATCTACACCAGGAACACACAATCTATCCTGAAACCACAATATACCATCTCCCCCTTAGGAGAGAACCTCTACTTTCTGATCTCTGAATGATTCTTTCAACTTAACTAGACTGGGATCTCTATCCTATTTTTTTTTACCTCAGAAACTAGAGATAATTCTGAGCTACTCTGCACCCATACACTACCTTCTGCTAAATTGAGTAAGCGGTCCTAGTTGGGCAAGCTGGTGGACTTCCTAAGCTAACTTTTTCTTACCATCCTCAACATGAGCTATGCTACCCATAGACAGTGCACTGAGGGCATCAACTGCTATATTGGCCTTGCCCGAATGATACAGAACACTCATGTCATAATCTTTCAATAACTCTAACCACCTTCTCTAACACAGATTTAAGTCTTTCTTAGAGAACATATACTGCAGGATTTTGTGATTTATGAACACATCTACATGCACCCCATACAAGTAATGCCTCCAAATCTTTAAGGCAAACACTACAACTGCTAACTCAAGATCATGAGTAGGGTAATTTTTCTCATGGGGCTTAAGTTTTATAGAGGTATAGGCTATGACCTTACCTCTCTTTATGAGGACACAACCCAAATCTACTCTGGATGCATCACAGTACATAACAAAACCATTTGAATTATCTGGTAGAGTTTAGACTGATGCTGAGGTGAGTCGAGTCTTCAACTCCTGAAAACTCTTCTCACATGAATCTGACCACTAAAACCTAACTTTCTTCTGAGTCAATCTGGACATGGGGGATGTAATAGAAGAAAACCCTTCAACAAACCAATGGTAATAGCCAGATAAACCTAGGAAACTCTTGATATTTGACAGAGAGATGGGTCTAGGTCAGTTTCTCACCACCTCGGTCTTTTGAGAATCAACTCTAATACCATCACCAGAAATAATATGGCCAAGTAAAGCTACTGATCTTAGCTAGAATTCATACTTACTGAATTTAGTGAACAACTGGTGAGTTCTAAGAGTTTGTAACACTATTCTGAGATGGTCTGCATGATAATTTTTGCTACGGGAGTAAACAAGAATGCCATCAATAAAGAATACGACAAACATGTCCAAAGACTGCTTGAACACTCGGTTCATCAAGTCAATGAAGGCTGCTAGGTCATTCATGAGACCAAAGGATATGACTAGAAATTTTAAGTGACCATATCAGGTTCGAAAAGATATTTTTGGAATGTTACATTCTCTGACTCTAAGCTAATGATATCCTGATCTGAGGTCTATTTTAGAGAAGTAGCTGGCACCCTGAAGTTGGTCAAACAAGTCATCGATTCTAGAAAGTGGATATTTATTTTTGACTATGACATTATTCAACTGACGGTACCCAATACACATTCTGAGAGAACCATCTTTCTTACATACGAATAAAATATGTGCACTCCATGAGGAGATATTGGGCTTGATAAATCCCATATCTAAGAGATCCTTTAACTGTTCATTTAGTTCTTTGAGTCCAGCTGGAGCCATTCTGTATGGCGGAATAGATATAGGCTGAGTATCTAGAATAAGGTCTATTCCAAAATTGATTTCTCTTTCAGGAGGAACTCCGAGAAGGTCTTCAAGGAACACATCTGGAAATTCCTTCACAACTAAAACTAACTCAAGAGTTGGAGTTTCTAAATTTGAGTCTTTGACTCAAATAAGATGGTAGATACACCTCTTCGATATCATCTTTCTCGCTCTAAGGTACAAAATTAACTGACCCCTAAGAGCTGTAGTACTACCCCTCCATTCAAGGATTGGTTCATTTGGGAACTGAAAATGAACTTATCTATTTCTATAATCAACTGAGGCATAGCATGAGTGGAGTCAATCCATGTCGAGAATGATGTCAAAATTCGTCATCTCTAACTCCACGAGATCAACTGAAATAACTTTCTGAGATATTGTGACCAGACAGTTCTTGTATACTTTTTTGCCTACAATGGAAACACCTACTGAAGTAAATATTAAAAAGGGCTCTGCTAGAGTTTTGAGACTAACTCTGAAATTGACAGCCAAATATGGAGTTACAAAAGAAAGAGAAGCTCCAGGGTCTAGTAAAGCATAAATATGTAAGTGAAAGACCTGCAACATACCAGTAACTACATCAGGAGATGTTTTCTAATCTTGGCGGGACTGAAGTGCATATAATTTGTTTGGACACTGACCACTGGTTGTACTAGAGCGGCACCCTGCTGAGTTGGGCGATAAGATGGAACTGACGACTGATGAAACTGGCTCTATTGGCGTAAATCACTACCTTTTTGAGCAACTACCCAACACTCCCAAATTCGATGGCCTGGCTTGCCACACCTAAAGTACACATCACTACCTACTTTACACTCACCTTAATGGTGTCTGCCATATTTCTAACATAGAGGATTTGTACGAGCACTGCTAACACTGACCTGGGACATAGATCCTGGTGCACTATCCTTATTGTCATTTATGAATTTGGGTATGGGAGCACTGGATGAAGAGGGTGCTGGGGCTGAAGACCTCTGATGAAACTGAGGACGGTTACCACCCTTCGACTTTGGATGACTAAAGTTAAAACTACCTATCCTAGCCTTCTTGTTTCCTCTCTCCCTCTCCTTAATATTTTCCTCCTCTATCTATTGAGCATGGACCATCAGCCTAGATAAGTCCATCTCCCTAATCAGCATTGTAGTCCTACACTCCTTGACCATACTATCAGATATGCCAGACACAAACTTACTCATCTTAGACCTATTATTAGCTACCACATGAGAAACATATCTAGCTAACTGAGTAAACTTGAGGGAATACTCCTTCACGCTCATATTTCCCTTCCTTAATAAAATCTAATACCTTGGCCTCCCTCAACTCAAATAGGAAAAATTTGTCTAAGAAAGTTGTGGTAAACATTCCCACTTTACAGGCCCTGCATCAATACCCCTATCCACCTTCCATTGCTTAAACAAAGTATGGGCTATATCCTGTAATTGATATGCACCCAACTCAACACTTTGACTAGATGTCACCCCCATAGAATATGTTACTTTTTGAACTATATCTAAGAATTCCTGTGGATCCTTTTCAAACTTGGATCCCATGAAAGAACGAGGATTCATTCGGGTAAAGTCCCAAATTCTGGTTGCAGCAGTATTGGCCACTGGGTTGGCCAAAATAGTAGCTGTCGTTCATTCAAAACTGCTACAAAGTTGCTAGAGTAGTGAATGCAACTCTGAATTCTGTGTGAGAGACATGCTCGTCTAGAGGATCTACCTGGATGGGTTAAGGTACTGGCTGGTTCTCTGTTCTTCTTTCATCCTTCTTGGGAGGCATATTCTGTAAATGAAAGAAAGAAACGGGTTTGACAGGGAGTTTAAATTGAGCTCATGCTCACTCGCACGACATAAATACTAAAAGAAGGAAAACTTTTCCTAAACGCCTAGTAGCCTCTCTTCCATAAGTGTGGTGCGCTACACACCCATGCACAAGACTCTACTCAATATGGCTTTCAGACTTCCTAGGATACTTTAAAACCTTAGGCTCTAATACCAAGTTTGTAACAACCCGGGACTACCACCTAGTCGTCACACGGTGCTTACAGTCCCGACAGACCACAAGTTAACCCTTGAGCTGGTACCTGCTGTGAGCACTAAATAATGTAGTCATAAATATAGAAGAATACTGATATTTCCATAAGGTTTTAATAACTGAATTCAAAACTAATATATGAGTTTATAGAAATAACTGACTGAATCTGATAAAATACTGATAAACTGAATGACTAATTAAAATGTCTGATTACTAAGTAACTGACTCTAATGTTTGAAAAGCCTTTAAAATTGAATAACTATGAGTTGATGGGGTAGACCCTAACTAAATCCAACTAACTACTAATTGACACATGAAATAAAGTAGGTTTGTCCTCAATAGGACTCACCACTTCTACTGCTGAGGATCTGATAAGTCTAATCGCGAGCCAGGAACTGAGCGTCAACACCTATGACATAATACATCATAGCGCAAAATAAAGGTATATGATCAGTACTTTGAATATATTGGTATACTAAATGAGGTAGGCTGATATGCATGATCTCATGAACACGAATAAGAATTTTTTAGAGATGCATGTAAAACATGGAGTACTGATTATATAACATGAAATCCGTAGATACTAAAAATATGTGAAGCATATAAATACTGTGTATGCATGAAAATCTATAAATACTGAAGATACGTGAAATCTGAAGATACCGAGGATGCATGACCAAGAATATAACATAAACTGAGTAAAATTTGTAAACTGAAATATTAAAATAACTAATATCTGTATGCTTTGGTCAAACAACATTGAGACTGTATTACTGGTCTGATTACTGGACTGAGACCGTGGGAGCTATTATCTAACTGAAATGCCCCAATCTGAGCTAATCGAGGTCCAACCTGTAACCCCAGTTGGAAGGGTGTTAATACTATGCCACAGGTACTAATACTGGCTGTGTGGATCCACTATAGTGATATAATGTCCAAAATACTAAGGGTGTCAAACCTTAACTAACGGGTGACCCTTGTGAGATAGTCAAGCCTAAAATGATGGGTGACTTCTCATATCCTACGATGGCTACGTAGTTTTGGAGTAAAAGGACTGATACTAACGGTGTTGCCTATCTAACGGGGAATCCTCCATCCCTACACTTGCTCGGTGCTAAATCCTACTCCCAACTAAAAGACACGGACATACTAAACTATTCTGAGTTTAACTGACTGATATCTAACTATTCTGATAATGCTCATAGTATGTTCTAAAAACTATTCTGTAATGTACTAAGACTAGACTAAGTAAACAACTATGGTTTTCAGGTATTCAATACCCCCAGGACTCAAAACAATAATAGTAACATGACACTAAATCTTGGGGGACATAGCATGAAGGTTTTCATCAAACATTTACTCTTGTAGGCATTTTATCAAACACTTGTGGTTCATAGCTTAGTCAAATCATGGGAATATTATGGATCTTGTATAAATAATATGAATTTAACATGAAAATCCCTAAGTCATAGTTTAATTCAATAAATGATAACATTAAAACATGGAGAATCGAATAACCACAATAATTTCATTGAAACATGGTATTAAATCAAAGTTTATGGAGATTCATGGATGAAATCATGATTTAAAATCAAATAACTTGAAAAGATTATAACTTGGAAATTAAAATGGGATACTTGGACTCCATGGATGAACATCTAACATACCTAGGATAATGAATTTCTTGAAGTTCTTAGTGAGTTCTTGAGGATTGGTCTTGAATTTGAGAGCTAGGGCTTCTTGTTCTAGAAAAAAGGGGATCTTTAATTTGAGGGAAATTGAATAATGAATGATTATTTTGGTCAATTGGGGCTAAATTTCATGTTTTAGGTTAATTAGGGCCATAGAAAAAGAGTCAAATACCTATGAAAGAATTTAAAATCACAAGCTGAAAACTAACCATCCCAATTTTTGGTCTTGGTGCGACGTGTCACTATCACACCAAGCCCCTAGAAAAGGACAATTGGGACCTGTACAACCATCGCTACGTGGAACCATCGCGGTAAGCCTTTGGAATGCCAATTTGGCCATCTCCACAATGCGCCAACATTGTGGAGGCCCACTGGAAATTGCCAAATAGGAAATTGGCCTGCTCCCCGATGTGCCATGATCGCGGAGTCACACTGGAAATTGACAATTATCATTTGGACTATCTCCACGGCGCACTAAGGGTTAAAATGGCGGTGTTTAACGATTGAAACTTAAAATCGTCATACCTTCTTACCCGATTATCGGATTTGGGTGAATTTTATATCTTTGGAAAGCTAATTCAATTTTCTATGCAATGACAGGCTCTAAACTGAAAAAATGAGTATTTCAAAAAAAATTTATATGAATACTTATGTATTAGGAGTAATAATATGCTAGGGAAATATGGGGTATTACATGTTTCCTGTTATATTAACTAACATTTTGATCAAAGTGTAAATTAAAAAACTTGTGGGTTATTTTCAAATTTTTTCAACTTTTTTAATCCATAATAAAGTAATTATTACCTCTTTTCAATAATTATGACTTGTGTCACCTACACCTTATTTTAAAACTCTTATGTCACCTACAACCCAAACCCCCTAGTTACTAACACTAAGATTAGGAAGTTACTGTGGCAATTTGATGACCGTAAGAAGGCTCTACAGTATTTTAAAACTTACATTCAATTTTCCACTGTTGAACCAAAACCGTTTCGTGAGAACTATCAGTAGTCTTCCCCTTTCTTCTCATTCTCTCACTTTATCCATCTATGTAGATATGAGATAATCATTGTCATTAGTAATCAAAGTTCATATGATTATACTAAATACATCATTGGACATGTAAAATACGTTACTTTCTCAACTTCCAGATGAACTTTGACACATCTCAACTCTAAAGACATTAGACAAGACACCAAGAGCAAACTTTTCCTGCTCTATTTAACTTCCACCAAGCTCATGCGAGCATATAATATACCCTATGTCCCATATAATGGTGGAGTTGGAATACGGGAGCCAAAGCATCAAATTCAGGTGATATCGGACATGATTCCTCGATACTAAAACAACTAGTACATTTTGAAAAAACTATAAATCACAGTAACTTCAGAAATACTTTGAAAATGTTGTAGTTAAACCGAAAAATGTTTTGTCTCATCAAATAGCAATTAGAGGCGAACCTAGGATTTGAAGATAAAGGGTTCACTATTATCTTTAACATGGTCATGTCTATTAACTACATAATTTGGCAAACAATTTTTTTAAACTTAAAAATTACAAAAAATATTATGATCAAAGTATAAACTTCAAAATGATCAAATGACGTTAATTTAGTACTAATATAACAAAAGTAGACTATCCTTTCATACTGGACATCGACTTGTTTTTATATTCTGAAAATGGTCAATGATTGCATCGTTGCTTATATTTACAAATACATCCTTCTCAATGTAACAAACTAAATAATCAATTAAAAAATGCATCATAAATACTGTTATGCAACTCATTCTTGATATGCTCCATGAATGAAAAAGCTCTCTCTACAATTGTAGCAGTAGCGAGAGAATTGGAAAAGCTATTAGTTGAGTGTGCGTGTTCTAACGTATATTTGTAGTCATTTGGTCATGAAAATTATTTTCTTTTTTTTTGAAAAATCATTTCACTTTAGTGAAAAAAGTGAAAACAAAATGTGTTTGGACATCAAAATTCCAAATATAATTCTGGAATTATATTTGGAAAAGTAAAAACAAGTTTTACTTGTTTTAACTTTTTTCACTCATATTTCTCTCACAAAATTTTAAAAACAACTTTAATTTATATTTATGGTCAAACACAACTTTAATTCCAACTTCAACTTCAACTCTAACTCCAACTTCAAAAAATTATGATTTTCATGGTCAAGCGGGGTATACTTGGCTTGAAGATAACTTGGGAAAATTATAAATTTTAGGGATTTGATGTTGTGGGCAGTTTTGGGTTTGGGATTGGAGAATTGCCATGGCCCATGAGTTTATTAAATAAGAATATACATTAAGTAGCCGTTTGGCCATGAAAATTACTTTTTTTTCGGAGATGGAGTTGGAGTTGAAGATGAAGATGAAGTTGGAGTTGGAGTTGTGTTTGGCCATGTCTTTTTGAAATTTTTTTTTAGACTTTTGAAAAATCTTTTTTAAATATAATTTTATTCCCTCAACTTTTAAAAATTATCAAAATCACCCAACTACTAATTTACCTACTAACATACAACCAAATGTTGAGAAAATAATTTATATGTCTTCAATTGATAAAACAATTAATAACAAACTAATTATTATGATTGTTATTCTTCTAAAATTTGAATAAAAATATCACAAGCACGAGCTAAATAAATTTATCAAACCATAATTGATTAAATAGAGAAAAATATATTTTGATAAATATGATTAATAGATATAAATATATTTTATATATTCTTAAATTTTTTTGATGAAAATTCTTAATTATTTTCACTTGAATTAATTATTTTATTGAATTTGATCTTTTAAAAAAAATTACGAAATTTAGATAATAAGAGGGATTTGTGTAAAAATTTAAAGATTGGGTTATATGTAATAATAATGGAAGTTGAAATTGAAATTGGAAGTTGAAATTGGAAGTTCCATGTTTGGAATTTTATTCCGGAATTGTTTTTCAAAGTTTCATGGCCAAACACCATAATTTCCAACTCCAAAAAAAAAATTCGAAAAAAGGGAAAAAATATCCATGGCCAAAAGGGCCCTAAATTAATTTAAATGGCTGGAGCATTAATTGTAAAGGCAAAAACAAAAAGGGACGCTTGCCAGGAACTGAACCCACAACGTCCCGCGTCAAAAGACCTTTCATCTGCTTTTCAGACTAGTGCACCCAAATGACATTTGATATTATGGGTGCACAATTTAATATATTACCACATTTTTACAGTATTTATACAAATATGTATGATTTTTTTGAAAAGTTACCGGGTGTACGTGCACCCTCACGGATCCACGTGGGTCCACCTCTAATAGTAATAATGCCAAATATTGGAATAGTGGAAGTACTACTCCTTCCCGTTCAATTAGTTTGTCTGGTTTTAACTTGACACGGAGCTTAAGAAAATAAAGAAGATTTTTGAATCTTGTGGTCTCAACCTGAAGATACATAGAATGTACTAAAATGTCCTTTAATCGTGTGCTATTAAACATGACATGTGGAAAGTTAAAATGAAATAGTTGCCCCCAAAAAAAGTAAAGAGACATTTGTTTTCAAATGAGCTAAAAGAAAAGTAACACAAACAAATTGAACATAACTCCATCCATAGTGCAGATAAAGGAGAAGGTTTGCGGTAATTTGATATCCAACCAAATTGAAAATGATGCAGAGTTAAATTCAGAGGCTGAGCCAGGTAATATCTCACTCAGCAGAAATTACACCATATATCCAAGGCTAAAATCATTTTTTTTAATGTATATACTATAAATGTTGAATCCCTTTGGCAACAATGAATTCTACTATTGATATAAACAACACGAATATAGAGAATTTCCTACTAATTTCAAATTGATGCATAGTTGAATAATCAGAAGCGAAGCCAGAGAAGGGTACGTGTTTCATGCGGCAGAAAATTACATTGTTTATATTACGCTTTATGTATATATATAACTCTATATGTATGTATGTATGTATGTATGTATGTATGTATGTATGTATGTATGTATGCATATTATACTCTTATATAAGGGAGAATCTTAATTGTGGTAGTACTCACAAGGACTTTTTAGACATTTTACTTTTTTTTAAAAGCAAAGTAGCTACACATGTCAAATTTGTAGTATATTGATGGTTTCATTTTCTTGTATATTTTCATTTTTGTCCTCTCTTGTTTTTTTGTTAAGACCATCTCCACTTGGTCTTTTGTAATTGGTTTCTTTTTGTTATTTATTGGATTGGGCCATTTAATTATAACTTCTTTTATTTATTAAAAACAATTACTTTAACTTGAAGAAAATTATGCCAAAATAACTTTAATAAGAAATTAAAGTTTGCAATAATTTTTTACTACACCTTTGAAATCTTTTTAAAAACTTATTTAATTTATTTTTAAAAAATATAAGTACTAAATAGGGAAACTTAATAAATATTATCTTATATTTATTATTTTTCTTAGTGGACATTAACAAAAAAAAAAAGCAAATTAATAATTAAAATTGGACGAAAAGCTTATTCGTTAAAGGGCGCGTAAGAAAATAAATATGACAAGTAAATGAGTGATGTATTACTGTAATTCAATTACTATTTAATGTCCTTATTAATCATTGTTAAGTTAATTTGTGTGAAGTCTCTAAATTAATATTCTAATTATTTTAATATAAACTTGAAGTCATAGAAATATTTGTTGTATTAAATAATTCTATAAAAAGAAAAAAATATTTTTCATCAAAATAAATTTATTTTATCTATACTAACAAATTCATAAAAGTACCATATTTTTTTATTTATTATTTTTTTTGAATCATAATTATTTATATACTTATCTTCAGAAATTATTTATCTTCGAGAATTATTTATATATCTGATTCTCTGAATATATATTTATTTCTCAAAAACAATTTCTAATTTAAATTATCCAAATATATGATTATGAACTTAAATAATTATGAATACTTATCAAAAAAGTATGTTTAATATTTCATTAAATAAGATTAATTATAAGATAAAAATATGATATAAATTAATATTTTATTTTTCTATTCTGAATTTCGGCCTGGGCTTAGCATGGGCATATATATATATACACACACACACGCCTTGCGCGTGTACCTCGATTTAAGGAGTTTTGTTTACAAAAGCACTTTGATATTTTAATTAGTAATTATCTATCAAAATGCATGATTATTTATTTTTGTAAACATATTAAAATTTTAAAAAAACTTACAACAAATCACAGGAAAATCTGTCTTTACAATCATAGCTACTATCAATATTTTACTAAGAACTTTTTAATCAGCAATTGTCTATCACGAGTACATGATAATTTATTATTATAAACTTTAAGAACATACTAAAATTTTAGAAAACTTACCTCAAATCAAAAATAATTTTATTCTTTTAATAATAGATATTATCAAGATTGTAAACATCAAGAACTACACTTTTAGAAAGTTGACCTCAAATCACAAGCAAATGTTTGAACGGCCATAACAAGGAAAACTTGTTGGAAAACTACTTTGTGGACGTATTGTTGTAGAATGGAAAGATTCTCAATTTATAAGAAATTTTAGGTTTAGTTTTTCTTTCTTTATCCCGATATTTTTAATGTCCTTCGTCGGTTTCAATTCGTAACTATTTAAATAATAAATTAGCCTTTGTGATTTTTTTTTGTTTTTAGTTTTATTTTCTTTTTGTTTCTCCATACTTTTTTTTGTGACCTTTTCAATTTAAATTATTCTTTCTTTTAATTTAATTTAACAAATTATATATACGAAAATTTTTAATTAATTTTTTTGGTATGTAATCTCATTTTATTACCAAAGTGATCATTACAGCACATCACAGGCTAAGTCTGATAACACAACTTAGTCCTTATTAGTCTACCTCCAGTGAGCTACACAGCGTAAAAATTCAGCCTATCTAATTTTCTAACTAGCTTGGGTTGCTTCTGAGCAATAGAGAAAACATCTCGTATTAGCCTCCTAATCAATTTTTTCACTGTGCCATCTTTCTTTTGGAATAGTCTATTGTTTCTTTCCATCCAGAGGTGATAAATAGAACCTGGCAGGCTCATCTTTAAGATGTGAGCAGAAGACGATTGCCTACCAACATAAGCTCCCATCCATGTAATCTCATCAGGCCATCTGCTTATTGTTCTTGTGTTGCCTTGCCACCTTAATTTCTTGTCCATACTTTCTTTGAGAATGAACACTCAAAAAACAAATGGTCATGGCTTTCCATACCTCCATTGCATAGGCAGAACACTAAAGAAATGTCCATACCCCATTTGTGAAGCCTATCTTTTGTAGCCAATCTCCCCATAATAGCCAGTCCCAGAATCAATGTCCACTTTTATGGTGCCAGGTTGTTACAAACCAGTCTTTTCCACTATGCCTTTTGGAAATTTCCTTGCAATTTCTTGTACATATTATTGATGGAGAAATGATACAGGTTCATCACTTTTCATAGCGTACCCCAACATCGATGAAGTATTTTTTTGGTTTAAACACTTTCTGCAGTACCAAAGATGCTTGCATAGGTATTGTATCCCATATTTAACATAGTAGCTGTGCACCCACTGTATCTATAGTATGTCTTTCATTTTGCAAAATTCCAAAGTATTTTGGCAATTGCCGCCTTATTCCACACTGCCATGGAGATAAAATTTTGACCCCCTACAGTAGTATGAATACAGAGTTTATCCCATGCTATTAGAGCTTTCTTGGATTCGTCGGTAGTTCCTGTCTATAAAAACCTTCTGCAAGTGTCTTGTAACAGTTAGACCACCTTCTTAGGAAGTATAAATACTTGGGAATAGAATGTTTCGATAGAGAACAGAACACTTTTTATGAGCTATACTCTTCCTGCATTGGAGAGATACTTTGTAGTCCATGAACTGATCCTATCTAGCATATTCTGCATTAAAGGTTGAGTTGATCCTATCTAGCATTTTCTGCATTAAAGACTGACATTGTGCAATGGATACTTTTCTTGTACTTCGCGGCACCCCCAAATACCTAAAAGGCATAAAGCCTTGTGCATAACCAGTCACTTGTAATATTTGATCCTTCACCGCATCTTTAACCCTACCAAAGTATATTAAGATCTTTGTAAGATTAACCTGAAGTCCAGAAGTAGCTCAAAATTGGTCAAAGCATCTAGTTAAGTGCTTTACAGATTGTACATCACCTTTACAAAATACCAACAGGTCATCAGCAAATCCTAGCTTAGTGATCTTCATTTTGGCATACTTAGGATGGTATTTGAACTCTTTCTCCATGCATAAGTTGGCCAGTAATCTTGTGAAGTACTCCACAATAATTATAAAAAGGTACGGGGATAGTGGATCCCCCTATCTGAGACCCTTTTTGGTTGGAAAAGTTACTGTAGGATATCCATTGATGTTGACAGAGTATGAAACAATAGTAATGCAAGTCCTTATCTACTTTACAAACTTATTAGGGAACTGTAAGTACCTCAATATTTGCTCAATGAATGTCCACTCAACTGAGTTATATGCTTTTTAGAGATCTATTTTGAGCATGCATCTAGGTGAAATATTCTTTCTACTATACCCTATTACCATCTCATGACTTAATAGGATATTATCTACAATCAATCTACCAGGCACAAAAGCTACTTGGTTCTTATCAATAATTTTATCCATGAGTGGTTGCATTCTATTTGTAAGAACTCTTGATATAATTTTATAGAGGATAGCGCAGCAAGATATAGGTTAGAATTCCTTTATGGATGAAGGGTTCTTAATTTTGGGTATGAGGGTAACTGATGTACAGTTGATAGGCTTAAACATACTCCCAGTATTGAAAAAGTATAGTACTTCCTTTGTTACATTTGAACTTACTATTTACCATGTATTTGAAAAAAGTTAAGCATTCATACCATCATATCCTGGAGCTTTGTTGACATCAATTCCCTGGATAGCACTCAACAATTCTTCTGTAGTAATTGGTTGTATCAACAGAAGTTGTTACTCTCTATGTAGTACTTTCCCTGCACTTATCACTTCAGGATTAACTGCTATAAGGAAGGTGGTTGTACTACCTAATAAATTCTTGTAGAAATCCATTATTTCCTTTTCTACTTGCTCTTTATGATGTAGGAGCACCCCATTACTGGACCTGAGAGTTTTGATCTTATTGTGAGCTTGTCTGCCTTTGACACAAGCATGGAAATACTTTGTGTTTGCATCCCCTAGTTAAGAAATTGCATTCTTGACTTTTGCTTAGAGCTACTTTCCTCTATTAAACTCCATTTTTCAAGGGTTTGTTTCAATTTTTTTTCCTTATTAAACATTTAAGGTGGATGAGTAGTGTCTCTCATTTGTAGTTGTAGATCTTCCAGTTCACCTCTCATTTCTCTTAATTTGTAGTCTATTCCTGTAAATTCCACATTATTCAGTTATTTCAATGCCTCTTTCACCTGCTTAAGTTTCCCCCAGGCAGCTTTCATAGGGTGATATGCCTCGTATCCATTCCAAGCTTGTGAAACTATTGTATTGAATTTATCATGACTGGAAAGTGAATTAAAGAATTTGAATGGCCTCCCTTCATTTTAAGTTTCCTCTTCAACCAAGATGGAAATTGGGGTATGATCTGAGACTCCTAGGTCCATCACTACTGCCTCTAAATGTGGCATATGTTGTACCCATTTTAGGTTTATCAAATATTTATCCAATTTACTATTTACATATCTATTTGACCATGTCATCTTCCTCCCCACTGATCTGAGCTCTGTCATGTGATAGTCTTTGAACAAACTGGGAGAAGTCTCTAATGTCAGGATCTTGCACTGAGCTGCCCTGTACTCGATCTTTTAATTCTAGAACTGAGTTAAAATCACCCTTGACTTCCCAAGGTTTTTGGATACTAGCAGCTAAGTTACCCAGTTCTTCCCATATAACCTCTCTAGTTTGCACTGTATACAATCCATAGACAGCTGTATAGTCAAGATCTATACGAGGTCACTGAATAATAATTTTTCCATAAATAAGTTGCTCGTGTGTAAATGTTACTTAGAAGTCCAGACAATCAAGATCCCACAGAATTAGGATTCTTCCTCTCCCATTTGCATTATGGTTAGAGCACCACTGCCAGTTATAGGCTACTTTTTTTACTACTTTCCTGGTGTATTGTAGCATCACTTTATGTTCAACTAGCTCTATCAAACTAACTTTAATTTGCACAATAAATCTTACCTCCTTTTGCTTGTATACTTTATTGAGGATCCTTATATTCCACATAACTATCTTTATTAGGATAAGTTTATGGGTGCAAATCATCTATTCTATCTGCCTTGCTGGGACGACTCTCATTACTACTTTCTCCGCCATTTGTACCTAGCACCACCTTATCAGTATTAAGAACATTGAGGCCATTAGTGACATAAATAGGTTTCTCTAAGGAAGCTCCTCCTATATGAGTTTTTCTCTTGACTGTATTCCATTCTTCTATTGCTAGGAAATCTTGAGGCTCTGTCATATTCTTTTGCATTTTCTTCTAGTTGTCTTCAGCTGTGGCTTTGTTTACCACAACTTTCCCATGCCATTCCTTAACAATAGGCTGATGTTTCTGCACAACCTTCTAATTTTTTGCTTACAGTTGTGCCCCACCATCAGACACGTGTTGCAGTATATAGGAAACCAGTCATCTTGTACCTTTTAGGAGAACTCTCTACCATCAGGATCATACACTAGCACTTGTTTTGGCATTGGTGCGTGACATCTATCTCTATCAACATTCGTGCATATGTAATTCACTACATCATGGTGGTACATTCATCCGCATAGACAGGTTTCCCCAACGTACTACCAATACGACTCAGTGATCCTTTCCCCCAACAATTGAGTTGAAGATTAGGTATTTTGACCCAAATTGGTATCGTAGTAAGTACTTCCTTATGGAAATCAAAATCAACAGACCACATCTTTAGAATAATAGGTCGATTGTTGATAGTATGTGGACCTAAAAACAAAACATCATCCCTATCTTCTACTGAGTTAAACAACACCACAAAATATCCATCATTATGGTAGAGTATTTGGGGTTTTGTTGTAAAGTTCCATTCCCGGCTACAAACCTCTCCAAATCTCCAATGAAAGGTGAAGTTCCAACAACATACAGTATGAATGCTTTCTTCCACTTCTCACTTTCCTTCTCAATGTCCTACCCTATCAACTGAACAACTCGTGTACCATCTTTAATGATAGGAGCTACGTATGTGAGATCCATTCCTCGCGTTGCAAGTTTGTTTCCTGTGAACAGATTAGTCCATTTTTCGCCGCTTCTGGTTTCTGTCTATGATCCTCTGTAGAAGTCGTAGTCATCTCCTGGCTGTGTACCTTCATGGGTTGAGTTTTAATTACTTGTTCTCTTAGCTCAGATGCCGATGGGTCCACAACCACCTGAGCAGTAGCTTTCCCAATCGAGATCAAATTGGTTTTCCCTAAATCACATTGGTCCCTTTGCTCTGTCGGTGAAGTAGCGGTGGGTGTAATAGCCTTCTCGGTGACCATTGAAACCACTATTTTACCTCGATTGTTTGTGTTCGTAGGGACCTGAGCTTTCCCAAGAGGTGGTTTTGTACTCCTGCAGTTCTCCGATTGATTCCCTTTGTTGCTGCGTGGTCTTTCTTTCCCCATCTCTGACGTTAGTTCACGATAGCAAACATGCTAACGTGTTCCTAGAGAGAGATAGAGTTCGGAGCTATATTAAAAGTTTTTAATTATTTTAAAACTGATAAATATTATGATTTCTTTCCTAACTTAAATAAGGATTTTAATTAATTTCAAAGTCCTATTATTAACAATAGTAAAATAATAATAATTCAAGGAAAAAAGTGAAAAGAGGATTTTATCTAAACAAAAAACTTTTAATAAATGGCAAAAAGTTCAAATCACTCATCTAAGGGTCTTCACAATTTTAATATGTAGATGTAGATGTAGATTGTAGATTGTAGATGCAGATGTAGATGTAGATGTAGATTCTATACGGTTTAATGCAGTAAAATTATAAATTTAACATATTTTTTACTTTTTTATGTGAAGGAAAGAATGGTTAAATAATTTTTTGTGAACATTTAAATTTTTGTCCATACTATTATGGCTTTATAGGGACATTCTTGTAATCTAACTTTTGACTTGGAAACTTCCCACTTTTAGCTTATTGTAGATGATTGTACATGTGTCTTGCATCAATCAAATAAATTATATACAAAACTATTATTTAAAAGTAGCAATTGACATTAAAATATATGATATATCTATTTAAATCATTCTAAAGATATTGTATCTAAAATTATGCCACGTAAATTGAGTCAGACTGCTTATCGGGCGGGTCGGTTAGATAATTATGCTTAATAATTTAACTAATTGGCTATCATCTTTTAAGTGTACTAAACTGCCAGTCAACCGATAAAATAATGATTGATTCGGTATCAGATTGACAATTAAATGATGAATATCGGATGGTATATCAGATAAATGTAAGGACAATGAAATATCAAGAGGTCCTCACTTTTTTGATCGATTAAATTATTTATATATACCACGATTCATCAAGTTATCAATCTTTTAATTAGGATTGTTGAGTTTTTTCCGAATAAACAAACTCCTTGCTGAACTTCTCTAGGTACCCTTCGTGCCTTATTAAACTGCTCAAAAAATAAGAACAACTAATAGGAAAAATAGGGTTTTCCCAATTTTGAACTACGTGCTTAGATAGAGAACATTCTTCTCAAGCATTATCTAGTCAACCTGTCAAAAGATATATATAGTATGTAATATTCTATCTTATCAAAAGTATTTAGTTTATTTTAGCTTCTCCATCAATTCTACAGAACTTATTTTTTTCGTGTTGCACTGACTCTTTCAAAATATTAATGTTTCGTATTGAATTTTCTAATAATAGTGCATTATGATAGTGCATTTTGGAGGATCCAAACGCAGATGAAGTAATATTTTCTCTAAGCAACATAATTAAGAAGCATACCCTAACAAATATAGGAATGCATCAATACGTGCTCTCAAATGAACGAATGCATACACCAGAAAGTGATATCTCCAAATGGGCATTCATAAACAGCAACCTAGTAGGATTAAAGAGTTTATCATGAAGTACTTGGAGAAAAAATAATCCAAAAGAACCCCATATCTATGACTTCCGTTAAGCATACTCACCAAGAAATATACATCAGCTGACTTCTGAATCTTTATTGATTCCACTTCAGAAAGCTTTACACACCAGCTTGACATTCATTCATACTATGTGTTCTTTTTAGTTTGGGCAACACTTAGAGAAACTAAGATAGAATGATGATACACCAGTGATCTTATCACATCTGAGGCTTCATTATGATAAACTAGGTATAAAAATCTCATATAACCAAACATTATAAAACTCATCGCATATATCCAAATTCTTTTGCTATAAATAGTCATAGAAAGG
This sequence comes from Capsicum annuum, assembly GCF_002878395.1. Lineage (NCBI taxonomy): Eukaryota > Viridiplantae > Streptophyta > Magnoliopsida > Solanales > Solanaceae > Capsicum > Capsicum annuum. The sequence goes on along the minus strand of NC_061119.1, from coordinate 34,563,055 downwards.
TGATTCAACATGTATTTTGTGTACAACAAATTTGCAAGACCATTAGGGATAGATTTACCTCAAGAAATTCAAAGGCTACTAATTATCTTTATCTATTTCCTTTTCGTCCTAGCAATGCTGGCTTCTTAGACAAGATGTCGACATCATGAAATTCTCTAAAAGCAAAATGTTACATGGTATATATGTACACAAGAAAGTAATGTCAATAAGTATATACACAATTGTTACAACATATGTACATATACCAAAGCAAACCACATGCATTATTGCAGTAACGATGGATCTTTGAACATCCATGTTTCCCCAAAAATAACTTAAACGTGTTCAACCTACAACATTATAATTGAAGAAGAATTATAATAATATTAAAAAAGATAATAAGTAAACTAATTGGGAAAAAGTAGACAAGTAATGTACTAACCTCAATATACGATAGTAATCTCAAGGTACTAACCTCAAACTAATTAGAGGTTGAAAAATAAAGATCTCGTTAAGTGATATAAAAGCATTAAAACAGAATTAACAATAAATTAAATCAAGAAAAAACATCAAAGATTATAGAACACCAAAGAAATAATGAAGTTTAAAGAACTTAACTATCATGAAATAACCATACTCATCATCAATATTACGTAAAAAAGAAAAAGAAGAGGAAAACTGTAGTGTGAGATTCGAGACGTATTCCTAACAATTTATCTAATATTGTTATTTTCTCTTTATATTAAAACCTCTAAACCTCAAAGAATTAGAAGTGATTTTCTATTTTACCTAAAATAAAAAACTCACGTACAAAACAAAAATTACCATAAATCACTACCAAAGAAGACTGAAAAAACAACCAACAAAAACCGACCACACATTGTGGTCGGAAAAAATCGACCACAAGAGGTCGATTTTATATTTTTTAATTTTTTTTTTAAAAAAGCGACCATAGGTGGTCGCTTTTATATTTTAAAAATTAAAATAATTATTTTAATAATTTTTATATTAATTATTATTTATTTTATAAATAAAAATTAATAAAAAATAACAAAACCAACCATTAGTGTTTGGTTTTTTTAAAAAAAGATAATTGAAAAATATTTTTAATTTATTGTTAAAAATACCGACCACTAGTGGTCGGTTTTTAATTTTAAAAAATATATATTTTTAAAAAACCGACCACTTGTGGTCGGTTTTTTAATTAAAATAAAAAATAATTTAAAAAAATCAACCACTAGTGGTTATTTTCATTAAAAATAATTATATATATAATGTAATATATATATATATATATATACATATATATATATATATATATAATTTTTTGAAATTACACTGATCACACGTAGTCGATAACCAGTATAATAATAATAAAAATCAATCATTCATAAATTTTGTGAAAAAATTACACTAAAAATATATCAAATAAAATAAAAAAATTATGCTTAACATAATCTTTATCTTTACTTATGTTTCAATATATAAAATAAATATTTTCCTTCGTATATACGTTAAATGACGTTAAACATGCATAATATTTGTATAATGAATATGTGTATATATATGTCATACCGTTGAGATAATGATATAATGTTACTATTCTAGTCATAATAATGTAATATATAACCGATAATTCATCAGAATATAATAAACGTGTTCTATTATAAGATAATATACTTGTGGATGTAATATATATAGTACGCATTCAAGAGTTCATATATAAATATCTTTACATATATATATATATATATATATATATATATATATATATATATATATCATGTAGTGATCGATTGATGAACGATGTAGTCAAAATCTAGTATATCACTAATCAAATATAATTAATGGATCACTCATCTGAGTATGTATAAGAAACACATCGCATTATATTATTGGATAATATACTTGTGTAAGTATGTGATATATATAGTACATATTTAGAATTTGATATAGTCGATAGTGTGTATATGTGTGTGTATGTATAGATATATTTATATATAGTATATATATATATATATATTATACAGTGAAGGTATATTAATGACATAAGATAATGTAATCTATAATTCATCTGAGTATTTGTGAAATACGTTGTACATTATTATGGGGTAGTAAAATCATGTACGTGATGTTTATAGTACGTATGTGAAAGCTGATAGACAATTGAATATATGTATATATATGTATATCTCGTGTAGTGACGTATGTAGTAATCGAAAGCTATATAACTAAATCTGTATATCAAAATAGTTTGAATGATACGTTGATATATATCATACTATTGAGGAAGTAGATATACTATTTTGGGTCAATATAGACATGCATATGTTGTTAAAGTTGTAATAACGTAAGAGTAATATTGCAAG
>NC_061119.1:34559800-34560607 GCF_002878395.1 Capsicum annuum | reverse complement strand
TACGATTGAAGAAATATACTACTCGTGTTAATGTGATGATAAAATAACTACTTATCTGATTTATATATATACAAATTATATTAAATTAATTGGATGTTGTCCCGGTCCCATACACAGTGTATGTATATCTATATGAATTGTATTAAATTAATTGAATATTGTTATAAATATTATAGAATTTATTAAAATTTTAATTTGTGGCTGGTTTTTGTAATATTTATAAAAAAAAAATTGAATAACCTGACCCGACCCGACATAATAATAACACAAAAACACACCAAAAATCTCCCATTTCACCCATCCAAAATAGCAACAACACTCCAAAACCCTCCAAATCTCACACTTTAACATTAAACCCTCCAATCTCCATTGTTCTTTCTCTTTCAAGGAAGTTTCTACTCAACTTCTTGGATTCTTTTTGGCTTTAATTAAATTTTTAAGGAACTATTCCATCCTAACTTTCAATTTTTGGCAAGGTAACAATTAACTATAACTCATTAACTAAATTTAGCTTATTTTAGTATCCACAAACTCGTTTTTTAATATCTAAAAATGTTAAAGGTCTACATACAAATATCTTAGTGTTAATTTTGTCAATTGATTGTGGTTTGAGTTCTAGGGTTTGGATATTTATTTTATTTAGCTATATTTTAGCTAATTTTTGGAATTTGAGATTGAATTAGCTAATTTTAGGCTTTTTCCTACATTAATTTGATTTTGAATTACCTAAATTTTGGTTAGTATTAACACTTATTTCTCCATTTCACTCATTAATTGTTTAATTTTTTTAATTTTTTTTTTTTTGGG
>NC_061119.1:34558528-34559700 GCF_002878395.1 Capsicum annuum | reverse complement strand
TGACAGATTTTGAATCCGGTATAAGGATTGCTTTGCTATTTTTTTCGGTGACCTCTTATCTCTTTGACTTTAATTTAGGCCTATCAAAGGTAAGTTGCTATCTTCTTGTTATTGTTCATATTGAAGTCTAGTAAAGCTGTGTGTGGTCTTGTTCGATTCACTAGCAGTGTTTTTATATTCTTGTTATTAATCATATTGAATACTAGTGAAGCCGTGTGTGACCTTGTTCGATTCCCCAGCATTGTTGTTGACATCTAGTTGGCCTTGTTGTTGGTTCTTTTGAATGTGGTTTGGTTATTGACTTAGTTACTTGAAAATGGTTAAGTGTAGGAACTTTAAAGGGGATATTTTGTTTTGAATGTGGTTTTTTTTTTATACTTAGTCACTTGAAAATGGTTAAGTGAAGGGACTTTAAAGGAGATTTTGTGTTTTGAATGTGATTTGGTTTTTGATACTTAGTCACTTGAAAATGGTTAAGTGTAGGGACTTTAAAGGGGATTTTGTGATTTGAAAGTGGTTTGGTTGATGACTTAGTTACTTGAAAATGGTTAAGTGTAGGGACTTTAAAGGGGATTTTTTATTTTGAATGTGGTTTTATTTTGATACTTAGTCACTTGAAAATGGTTAAGTGTAGGAATTTTAAAGGGGATTTTTTGTTTTGAATGTGGTTTGGTTTTGATACCTAGCCACTTGAAAATGGTTAAGTGTAAGGACTTTGAAAGGAATTTTTTGTTTTGAATGTGGTTTGGTTGGTCACTTAGTTACTTGAAAATGGTTAAGTGTAGGGACTTTGAAGGGGATTTTTTTGTTTTGAATGTGGTTTTGTTTTAATACTTAGTCACTTTAAAATGGTTAAGTGTAGGGACTTTAAAGGGGATTTTGTGTTTTGAATGTGGTTTGGGTGGTGACTTAGTTACTTGAAAATGGTTAAGTGTAGGGACTTTAAAGGGAATTATTTGTTTTGAATGTGGTTTGGTTGGTGACTTAGTTACTTGAAAATGGTTAAGTGTAGGGACTTTAAAGGGGATTTTTTGTTTTGAATGTGGTTTGGTTTTGATACGTAGTCACTTGAAAATGGTTAAATGTAGGGACTTTAAAGGGGGTTTTCCTCTTTTGAATGTGGTTTGGTTGGTGACTTAGTTACTTGAAAATGGTTAAGTGTAGGGACTTTA
>NC_061119.1:34557696-34558428 GCF_002878395.1 Capsicum annuum | reverse complement strand
TTTGGTTGGTGACTTAGTCACTTGAAAATGATTAAGTGTAGGGACTTAAAAGGATTTTTTTGCTTTGAATGTGGTTTGGTTTTGATACTTAGTCACTTGAAAATGATTAAGTGTAGGGACTTTAAAGGGGATTTTTTGTTTTGAATGTAGTTTGGTTGGTCACTTAGTTTCTTGAAAATGGTTAAATGTAGGGACTTTAAAGGGGATTTTTTATTTTGAATGTGGTTTGGTTGGTGACTTAGTCACTTAAAAATGGTTAAGTGTAGGGACTTTAAAGAAGATTTTTTGTTTTGGATGTGGTTTAGTTTTGATACTTAGTCACTTGAAAATGATTAAGTGTAGGGATTTTAAAGGGGATTTTTTCTTTTGAATGTGGTTTGGTTGGTGACTTAGTTACTTGAAAATGGTTAAGTGTAGGGACTTTAAAGGGAATTTTGTGTTTTGAATGTGGTTTGGTTGGTGAATTAGTCACTTGAAAATGGTTAAGTGTAGGGACTTAAAAGGATTTTTTTGCTTTGAATGTTGTTTGGTTTTGATACTTAGTCACTTGAAAATGGTTAAGTGTAGGGACTTTAAAGGGGATTTTTTGTTTTGAATGTAGTTTGGTTGGTCACTTAGTCACTTAAAAATGGTTAAGTGTAGGGACTTTAAAGGGAATTTTGTGTTTTGAATGTGGTTTAGTTGGTGACTTAGTTACTTGAAAATGGTTAAGTGTAGGGACTTTAAATGGAA